>NC_091178.1:13283446-13295946 GCF_040958095.1 Procambarus clarkii
AGAGAGAGAAGGGATGAAGGTGGATGGCGACGATAATAGGAAGAGGAGGAGAGTGATGAATGAGCATGTTGAGATGGAGTGACTGATCCCTTACTGCTGCTGCCAGTGATAATGTCAGAGAGAGAGAGAGAGAGAGAGAGAGAGAGAGAGAGAGAGAGAGAGAGAGAGAGAGAGAGAGAGAGAGAGAGAGAGAGAGAGAGACAGACAGAAGGGGGAAGGGAAGGAGAAAGGGAAGATGGGCTGACATACTATGACAGAATTATATGAACATGTTTGCTGATGATGCTAAGAAAATAGGGAAGATAAGAAAATTAGATGATTGTCATACCCTTCAAGGAGACCTGGACAAAATAAGTATATTGAGCACCACTTGGTAAATGGTATTTAATGTGAATAAATGCCATGTTATGGAATGTGGAATAGGAGAACATAGACCTAGAAATTATCACAATCTATAAATTGCGTGCTAAATCTTTAAAGAGTTCTGATAAAGAAAGAGATCTAGAGGAGGTTCTAGATAGAAACTGTCACCTGAGGCACGAGATACGTGCCTCCTATCAAGATAACCTGAGATAACTTGAGATTTCAAGATAACCTGAGGGGCCACATAAAGAACATCGTGCGAGGAGCCAATGTTACACTTTCTAACTTCAGAATTGCTTTTAAGTGCATGGATGGTGAAATACTAAAGTAATGGTTCACGACTTGTATTAGACCCCAAAGGTTCGTATGGAAATTATACTTGGAGAGGGTTCTGGGGATAAAGGGGGGGGGGGGTCCTACTGTACTGCCTACGCCCGGAATAGGCCCAGGTATTGTTGATAGTATTTTGTTTTATTTGGCTCCAGATACATTACATAGTTATGTAATGTATCTGGAGTTATGTCCTCGCCTAGTTATGTCATCTTACTCTTCCAAGCTTTAACGGGATGCATCATTTCTCTTCACATCCTAGCCTGCTGTCACACATTCTCCTCTACACCTCATCATACCGTCACTCACACACTCCTCTACACCTCATCATACCGTCACTCACACACTCCTCTATACCTCATATACTGCCACATAGATAGGGGCCTCGTAGCCTGGTGGATAGCTCGCAGGACTCGTAATTCTGTGGCGCGGGTTCGATTCCCGCACGAGGCAGAAACAATTGGGCAAAGTTTCTTTCACCCTAAGTGCCCCTGTTACCTAGCAGTAAATAGGTACCTGGGAGTTAGTCAGCTGTCACGGGCTGCTTCCTGGGGTGTGTGTGTGAGTGTGTGTGTGTGTGGTGTGGAAAAAAAAAGTAGTTAGTAAACAGTTGATTGACAGTTGAGAGGCGGGTCGAAAGAGCAAAGCTCAACCCCCGCAAAAACACAACTAGTAAACACAACTAGTAAACACACACACGCTCCTCCTCCTCTACACCTCTCATCTTTCTGAAAGAGCCAGGAAAGAAACTATGGGGCTTTAATGGATTTCAGTCAACTGTTGTAGAGGGAAGGTAAACGGTGGAGGAATTACTGAGAGTTGCAGTGAAGGGTGTATAGCTCTCGTGGTTAATGGTCCACCAGCCAACCCTTCCTAACTGCCGTCCGGTACAGGATAAGAGCGTTACCTATGAGCGTTCTTAGTGGTGTGCATTTAGCACTGTGTCGCGACACATCCCGCTAGGGAAGGTTATACAAGATGGTGCTTACCGTTGTCTGGCACGCTTGCACTCTACGTCATCGTCACTTCTCCATACACCAATATCTTGCTTTTCCAGGCAACTTAGTGTTGACATTCATACGTTATTGGTCTTGCCTTCATTCCACTCTTCCCTCGTCTAGTTCGTGCTATCCAACCCTCGAGTCGTACATTTCATTTCTTCCCCTCTGCTCACCCAGCCCATTTCCCCTACTCTTCCACCCCACTTAACCTGCGTGTCCCTTAAGTGGATTTCCCCTCAAGCCTCCTCTCTTTCTCTATCTCTCTCTCTGTTGATTATTAGTGTTTCCCTTGCATTAGTTACGAGCAGCTTCCGGGGTGGGGAAGGTTGAGTGGTTGGTGGTGCAGTGGTGGCTGGTGAGGGCCACAGGGCCACTCTGCATATAAAGGTGTCCAAGGCAAGTTATTCTTTCCCTTACAGTTATTTTACTTCCTGGGTTTGTGGTGCTGTTTGGCGATGAATGTTTCTTAAGATATAGTCCGAGAGAATTTAAGATCGAGTATGTCTCTTTCAGATGGTGATATTCCTATGATTTCAGGATTCGGGACAGTAGGATAAAATTCTGAAAATGTGCCTGTGTAATGGAGAATAATGGCAGTAGGCACTGGAGGATAGGGGGCACTGGCCTGACTACTGGCAGTGGTGTTTGTGGTAACTGTTGGCGTTGGTTGGCATGAACACTGGTTGTGGTTATTGTGAGTCATGTGGGCGTGATGGTGAGTGCTCCTCGTGGCGCTGTGAGTGTCAAGAGCCCCGCCATGGCTGGGGGCTTCCCGCGTAGCTGCTCTTGGTCCGTCACACCTGCCACGCCGCCTGTCGCCGCCCTCTCTCCCCCCGACCCTCCGCCGCCCCACGATGATGGCACCCATCGCAGCAGATGCCATGATGACCACCTCAGAAAGCGTGCCAGCTTGTCGATGGTGGTAAGCGGCCTCCGGAGCCCCACGCGCGCCCACCATACACCGCGCCCAGACCGCTTCCCGCGGCGTTCCCTGGGCGCAGTGTGGCGTGTATCGTCCTCAAGCCCTGCGCGCCAGTTAGGAGCATGGTTGGGGAGGCGGCCTCGCTCCTTCGCTGGCACCGAGGACACTGTGAGTGCCATGTACAGCAGCGCCACCCTGGCACCGCCCACTTCACCCGTGCCCTCGCTCTGTTCCTCTTCCCCGGAGCCGCCCTCGCCTCTTGACTCCTCAGGGGCACGCCAAGCTAGCGGAGGGCCTGCCCCATGCCTCAGCAGCAGCCCCTCGGCTGCCTCCCTTGCTGCTCTCAATAAGACTGTTGTTCCACGCCGCCCCACACGCCTCGTCATCAGCGGGCGGGCGCGCCCACGCCGTCTCTACCACACTCCCTGCGTCACTAGGTACCCCACATCGCCAGTTATCATCTCTACATGGGTATCAGTATTGTACAAACCAGTGCTAGGCGACATTACATTTCTCAGCTCCCTCGTGTATGATAGCGTGACTAACGAGAGTCGTCTATATTTCAGGCTATGTAATGTAACGGTGACGCGGCTACAGGTAACGCAGCCCCTGGGCGGAGACCTCAACTCCGTCACCCTGGCTGTGAAGATGCAGTCCTCCAAGCGCACTCTCCGCTCCAATGAAATTCCTCTCCCACCCAGTGGCACTCTGGACATAGAACTACAGCTCACTTTCTCCCTACAGGTAAGTTTTAGTGCCCCTCTCACCTGTCACTGTGCCACACATCTCCAACCACTTAGAATATTTGTGCGCTGATTTTCAGTTCAGATATCCGCCTGTCACAGGACCATTATGGTGAATTATATGCAACTATGATATCTAAGCCACACATTAGAAAATGAAGAAACGACGACGTTTTGGTGATTGATTGATTGATGAAGATTAAGCCAATCAAGAGGTGGCACGGGCATGAATAGCCGGTAATTCCAAGACAGAGATTTTGGTCAGTCCTGGACCATTATCAAGTCGTGTAATGCAAAGAGAGTAAAGAGAGAAACGGCCTCGTGAAGGAAGAGAGTGAGATGAAAGGTGGGTTGAATGAAAGCAGTGAATAAGATGAAAGAAAAATAGTATGAAAGGTACGAATAAGATAAAAGGAAAGAATAAGAGAAAAATGTAAGAAAAAAGGTACAAATAAAGAGAATTATAGTAAAGTAAAGGGAAGGTTAGAAGAAAAGGGAGGATGGTGTTCTCTCTTTCCTATGTCAGAAGGCGATTGAGGGGTCTTCTTCATCTCCCGCTTCCCACTAATCTTTTTTCTCGAACTCGTCACTGGTTCGAATCCATTTGAAAAAAATTAGAAAATGTGCTAACTCTGCATAAACATTACCGCATTCAAATGCCGAAATTGAGTACAGTATTCAGCTTGATGAACAACATAAAATCCAAACGGATAAATAAAATAAGATTAGAACGGTTAAATGCCATTTTGATCGACAAATTCAGTTTATCCAGATTAGAGAAATGTTGCAACAATTATGAATTTTCATCTAAGGTGTTGAATGACATCAGAAAAATCGCTGCAAACTAAAAAGGTTTTGAAGTTTCTTCTCAATCAGACCGACTAGCGCTCAAGAGGCGCTCAATACAATGACATGTGTATTAGGAATACAAATGTCATAATTCCTGTAGACTGGGGATACCTTCTTTCAATCGTCTTGAAGCAGTTGAACGGCATATAGGTACATATGAGAGCAGGAGGCATACTGTAATTGAAAGTGCTAAGTAGCAAGTTACAGGCCCCAACAGCCTAGCAGACCAAGCCATCGACCTAGAAATCCAATCAGAAATACGACCACGAGGGGTCCGTCTAATTACCACAAGCTACACAAGCTTCAGAAAGCTTCCTGGCAATACGTTAGTAATGAATAAATATGATATGTTAGGTTAGGCTGACCTAACCTAAACTAACCTAACTTAAACAAACCAAACCCAACCAAACCTAACCTAACCTAACCGACGCTTGGATCGTCGACTTTATTTGGCGTCACCAGCTCTTTATTTTTGTCTAATTTCTTAATAAAAATATACTTTTTCAGATTAAAATTATGTTTTCTCGTGTTGTACATTCAGCACCAACATTATAATGAGTAAATATATCATATTTATTCATTACTAACATAAGCTTTCTGAAACTTTGTGAAGCTTGTGGTAATTAGACGGACCGACCACGAGTGTTGATCCTGAAACCATGTAAAAGTAGATTTTAAAGTACTGTTGATTATAAAGGCAACTGAAAGGATCCAGTTTCATACACCGTTCAATTTAAGATCAAGTTTCCCCGGTGATTACTAAACTAATCTGCTTTTGCGTGCATAGTGAAAATTGATACAGTATGCTGTAATCATTACAGTCCATTAAGCCTAATGGGTTACACTGAGAAACTCTGTCTAGTTGTCATTTGAACATCCCCAGTTTTGTTCACATTTGCTGGTACCAATATTGAACTTAGTTCTCCAATAATGTTGAGGCTATTTACTCTGTTGATTGCATCCCTACTTTTTTCTGTGGTTATTATACATTGTCTTACAATTTAGTGGTGGGTAATTTCTGTATACAGATTGGGGCTTAAGCCTCTCCTTGTTTTCCACGCATATATTATAGCTGTTGTATTTGTATAATGTCATGAAATTTAACATTTATTTTCAGCTAGAATTAATTAAGTGTAATGCATAAATCAAGAAGACTGATGCTGTGAAATGTCCCTCTTCAGTAACGATAGTCAAATTTACTGTACTTTATAAATATAGAGGTGATATCTTGCACTGTAGTAATTATTTAAAAACTAGCAGTACCTGGCCACATGTTGCTGTGGCTCAGCAATGCATGAGCGTTGCTGAGCGCCACAGCGACCTTCCCTGTCCCCCAGTCCTCCCCACCATTCCCCCCCTCACCCGTCTCCTCGGCCTCCCAACCATTCCCCACTCCACCTTCCTCTTGTCCTCCCCACCATTCCCCACTCCACCATTCCCTCTTCCTTCCCACCATGCCCCACTCCCCTGTCCCTTTGCCCTCCCCACCATTCTCCATTCTCCTATTCCCTTGTCCCCCACCATCCCAAACTCCCCTGTCCCCTCGTCCTTCCCCACCATTACCCCCTCCTTTGTCACCTCATCCTCCCCACCATCTCTCACTTCCATCCCCTCGTCGGAAGTCCCCACCATTCCCCACTCCCTCGTCCGATGCCTTCCCAAATGGTCTGATGTCCCCATCAGAAAATTGGGAACATCAAGTGATCTGATGTTCCCATCACTGAAATATAAGAAAAACAGTTAAAAAATGAAATGAAAATATGAAAAAATAAAAAAATAAACTATACTCACGAAATGAATGGTATGGTAAACAACACAGCTCAGTTCCAATGCAATTCACACAAAATAATTAAATCAAAATAAAAATAAATCAAAATCTATGAAAATTCAATATCAATTTAAAAGAAACATTTAAATGGAATTGTAACATATTTAGTATAGCATGTGTGTTGCTCTTACATGCAGCAAATGTCACTGTTTTTCAAGAAAAAGCATTGTTTTATTTGTCACAGGTGTGGCATCTATACTTATACTTACAAAATGAACAGTATGGTAAACAACACAGCTCAATTCCAATACAATGTCACACAAAATAATTCAATAAAAAATAAATGCATGTTGCATGTTGCTATTATATGCAACAGATGGTGCTGTTTTTCAAAAAGCATGTTTTTACCTGTCACAGGGGTGGCATCTATATAGTAGGTATATAAAAAGATGCGCCTATTCGAATGCAACGTTGTGTCAAAACTTCAAAGCAATCGGTGAAGAACTTTCAGAGATTGCAGCTTGTGTTGCTCTTACGTCCAACAGATGGCTCTGTTTTAAAAAAAAAAAGCATGTTTTTCCTATCACAGGTGAAGCATGTATATAGTAGATATATAAAAAGATATGCCTATTCGAATGCAACGTTGTGTCAAATGCAGGTGATGAGTCACAATAACATGGCTGAAGTATGTTGACCTATCCACACACTAGAAAATGAAGGGACGACGATGTTTCGGTCGGTTCTGGACCATTCTCAAGTCGATTGTGCACAATCAACTTGAGAATGGTTCAGGACAGACCGAAATGTCCGAATGGTTCAGGGACGACGATGTTTCGGTCGGTTCTGGACCATTCTCAAGTCGATTGTGCACAATCAACTTGAGAATGGTTCAGGACAGACCGAAATGCCCCTTCATTTTCTAGTGTGTGGATTGGTCAATATTGTGTCAAAATTTCAAAGCAAGTGGTAAAGAGGTTTCGAAGATTTCCCTCACATGAAAAATACAGTTTTTTCAGAAAAACATGTTTTTTTTTATCGTCACAGACGTGACAGCTATATAGGATGTATATAAAAACCTGCTCGGATGCGAATGGAATGTTGTGGGAATTTTTCAAAGCAATCGATGAAGAACTTTCTGAGATTAATGGTTATGCACAAATGAACATTTCCATGTTTTTTATATAGATTTGTCTTTCCACTATAAGCAGGCAAAAACACTTTTCTCATTTTCGTAAATTTGGTTGTAAATGGTCAGCAAGCTCTTATTTATATCCCATTAGTTTAGTGGAAATAACATTTTAGATATTACATAGCTCTGGGGATGATGAGTCAGGTAATATGCCAAGCATAGGAATAAATTGAGTGAATAACAGGTAATACATGTTCTGAGAGCTTATACTCTCGGTAACTTTCTAAATTGCTCTGGGGAAATCCTCATGTGTTGCATAAACAGAGTTTAGGAATTGAGTTTGGCAAGTTGTCCATTACCTCCTCATCTACTAGCTAAGTGTTGTATCGATTGTTTTGAGAATTACCGCTCCTATGGCCTGGTGTCTGGTCAGTCTTGGCTAATGGCTTGATCAGTTGGGCTGTTGGTATTTACAGCCAATATGCCTCGATATAAGCCTACCGTATATGAATACACCCTGGCTGCTTGTACAGTATTCTGACACAAAGAATTACTGTTAATTATTATTAAAGTATACATAAAAAATAATTAATTAGTAGAACTTTGGAGCATGTGGCACCATTGCACTTAAATATATTTATTCAAAATATTAAATTTGAAATAATTTCAAATTGTGTTTTTTCATTTACCAATATTTTGTATTTTCCCTGAATCCTTCGATAAAAAAAAAAATGTAAAATTAAGGTGCGAGTCTCTATCCAAATTTCTGGAACTGATATCAATATCACAATTTAACTGTACAGTATATCAAAGCAAGTACTGTATATGGATTTTGTTTGAATTATTAAATATTTTAATGCCTTGCAAATTAAAGAAAGTTGTGAAGCTGTTTTATTTTCAAATCTTTTAAGAATGCACATAGTGGTGACCCAGAACTGAGAGAAATGTACACTTCAAGGGTTAAGCATACTACTCTCGACAAGCAAATTGTTAAACTATTTTACCCTGTACCATGTATATTTATATATATCATGTTTAAAATGTATATTAGTATTAGGGCCTACTTACCTCTTTCATTGTATAAATGTCTTAATGTACAGTCATTTTCATTTTCCTGGGTCACCATTTCCACCCTTTTTCATTCTCAGGATCTATTTTCCCCTCTAAAATCATGCATGTTTAATACATTCGGTTGTGTTGTATATTGTCATTCTGCTTTATTGGATATGTGTCTAATAAATCACACTAACTCCTCTTTCTCAGTGCTGCAGCTTAAAAACATTATAGTTGTCATTAATTTCTACCCTCCCACAGTACCCACACTTCCTAAAGCGTGAGGGAAACACGCTGCAGATCATGCTTCAACGACGTAAGAAGTACAAGAATCGTACCTTTCTTGGCTTCAAAACACTTGCCGTTGGTGTCATTAACATGTCACAGGTGAGAAAAGAAAGAGATTGTTGGAATATATTTAAGATACAAAAACAAATGTAAGGTAAAATGATATAAATGAAGGCAAGAGTAGCAGAGAAGAAAGGGAGATTGGAAAGAGGTTATTGGAAAATAAGAAAATTTAAGATGGGAGAAGGTAGGGAAGAAAATAGAAAGAGATTGGTTTAGGGATAAAGGAAAAGAAGAGCATTAATTGGTAAGATTTATGAAAGTAGAATGTGCACAGGTATGAGTACAGGGAAGGAGGGAGATGAGGTGTTGATTAACAAAACATATGGCTTTGAGTGTAGATAAAAAGATCTTTTCTGGACAGGTCATATAGTTACTTGATTAGACAATGTTCTGTTTCCTCTAGAAAATGTCCAAACAAATGTCTATAAATTAACAGCAGTTACAAAAGATCTTAAATAAATATTTTAATCTCATGATATGCGTCAACAGGTTTTGCAGCGTCCCGTAGACCGTGAACTAGAATTATACACAGAGGGGAAGGAAAAGCAAGCATCACTAGCACGAGTCACGATGGTTTCTCTCTCATCACAGCCAGTTGACACAGATGAGCCAGCAGAAAGAACTAAGTCTTTCATGGCTGATAATCCTGGTAAGTAGAACTCATTCTAGAGTTACAAAACTGCATTGATAAAAGTATTTTTATTTAATATTACATTTTATAGAGGGTTTTTATTTTTTTCTTCTTCCCACCACCCTTCTCATCCTTGGGTTGTAAATATTTTTTATTGTCATTGTTTAGGTGCATTTGTAATTACAGTACAGTACTGTTCTGTGTACAATAAAAACAATCCATTATTATTTAAAATTAAAGTAATTTTAGGCCATGATAAGCATTCTTTCTTTTAATGTTAGGTAAATTTTAGACTACCATGGGAAGATTTAAATTAGTAAAAAAGAATAAATACCCCAATGTATAGAAGACATGGAATGCAGCAGACAGTAATTTGCAAGATTAAGGGGTGTGTACTGAAATGGTTTGAGCTCATTGCATGTATGGTTGATATGCAACCTGGTGAAGAATGTACAGTATTCAAGATTTTTAAGGTAAGAGATGTGAAAATACAAAATGATAATTGACAAAGTTATTGAATGTGTGATGAAGTGGGGATTGAGTGTGAACAGCATAAGAGATGTAGTGGTGAATAGGGCTATATGACGGTTTGTGAAAAGGGAGCAAGAGTTTCGTTGTATGTGACAGCTCACAGGTAGTACTGTGTGTACACCTAGTCTTATGAAGCAGTGGGATGCTGCTCTGAATAATTTGCTGTAATGTACAGCTGTTTCTGTGTGACATGTATGACATGGTGAAAGGATGTGTAATTTCTGTAATTTGTAATGCAGTCGGGTTCGTTCTCGACTCGCAATCGATAATTCTGGGTTCAAATCCCAAGCGGGACAGAAATGTTTGGGTGCATTTCCTATCACCCAATGACTCTGTTCACCTAGCAGCAAGTAGGTACCCAGGAATTAGTCAGCTTGTTGTGGGATTGCATCCTGGGGGGGGGGGTCTGTAATTCGACCTTGGATAGAGACCTCGATATAAGCCTAAGATGTATAAGTACACACTGGCTACCTGTCCCATTACACAATGAATTATTATTATTTTTTTAATACTGTATTATATATTTTTTAATCTTTTCCAATGTTGTACTGCTCCCCCTTTTATCTCCGAGTTGATGCCTCCCTGCCCCATGAAAATGAGGAACGAGTTAGTATCGATGATGATCATGATATGGGGGAAACTCCCTGTATGCAGGGGTGTACATGGTGAACAAAAATCCTTGTTAAGTAAATAAAAATGGCTCAACAAATTAAAGGTTATGGAAAACTCATGGGGAACAGCTAAAGGTTTATGTCCTAATAAAATTAATTATTTTCATTCTAGGTAGGTATATTAAACATATAAATTTGTAAAATCATGGTTGTTTCTTGTTTTCTTTACGTTTGCATTTAATTTGCATTTTAAGATTATGTGGTTTTCTTTCTTCTGTTGTTTTTCAATACCTGCCTTATTGTCGGTGCACAATCCAAATGTTCTGGTATATTGGTTATATAACATTTGAAGTATATATGGTTGAGCATCAGAAAATTGTCATATAAATGTAGTGGGAAAACAAAATTTGATTTGCATGGGAACCTTGTGTATGTCAGACTGGTCTTCATCAAATTCTAGTGCCTCTCCAGTTAATACAGTTAGTTCCTGATTTGCATAAATGATGTGATCCTAATCACATAATTGAATCATTGCAATGATTCAATTCCTGTTAATGGAAGTTAAAATTATATAAAAAAAGATGAGCCTGATACCTGTATATTCAAAAATCCCCTTTCTGAGGTAAAGTTCTTTCAACTTCTGCTTAGGATCTCACTTAGAGCTGTTTGACATTCTACACTGGTACATTGGAGGAACTTTTAAAGTTGTTCCCAGGTCATACTAATGATAGAGAAACTGGAAAATGCACAATCCTGCCAAGAATGTTGCCAGAAAATATATTCGGTACAAATAATAGCTTTACTAAATGATTTTTTATATAAAAGTGCTAACTTTTCCATTCCGTTTTAAGTGCTAGTGCCCAAACTGACTACTGAATAGCTCACTTGGCCTCTACCCCAGCCACCACCAGGTGGATGTACTGACATAACAAACCCTCTAACCCAAGCTCCTTGCATTTTTTCTTAATTGGCAAATAATACAAGTTGGGCTTGTTGACCAAACCACACACTAGAAAGTGAAGGGCTGACGACGTTTCAGTCCATCCTGAACCATTCTCAAGTCGATCAAGATTCTCACAATCGACTTGAGAATGGTCCAGGACGGACCAAAACGTCGTCGTCCCTTCACTTTTTAGTGTGTGGTTTGGTCAACATATTTCAGCCACGTTTTTGTGACTCCTCATCTGCACAAGTTGAGCTTTTTTTTATCTTCTGTGATTAACTAATTTATTGTTGTCCTCACTTGAGAAGGAAAGTTTTAAAAATAACTGAAGTTTATAGATTTAATTAGAAGTGTTAGATTTATATAAATATAATATGATTAAGTTTCAGAGTAGTTAACAGATGAAATGCACTAGGAAGTGATGTGGTGGAGGTAGACTTCCTACCCAGTTTCAAATGATAAGAGCCTAATAGGCTCAGGGACCTGTATACAAGTTGACTGACAGTGAGAGGTGGGGCCAGAGAGCTGAAGCTCATCCACCACAAGCACAATAAGGAGAGTCTGCATGGCTTATATGCATGGTTGGGCAAAAGAATGACAACAGTAACTGTTCCTGTAGGAGTTTGTGCATACATATTTTAATCATTGCTTCATATTTATGTCCTTACTATGAGACAGAACTAAATGTTACGTTTATAACTTTTAGAAATTCTTTACAAAATTAAGTTTGATTCTTAATTTAGTTTTTTCTTGGAACTGTAATACCGGTATTGCATATAAAGTATAAAGTATGTTATACAGCATTTTGAATTATTAAAATATGTAAAAAGTTGATCTATTTATTATAACTAATCACAGTATATATATATATATATATATATATATATATATATATATATATATATATATATATATATATATATATATATATATATATATATATATATATATATATATGTCGTACCTAGTAGCCAGAACGCACTTCTCAGCCTACTATGCAAGGCCAAATTTGCCTAATAAGCCAAGTTTTCCTGAATTAATATATTTTCTATAATTTTTTTCTTATGAAATGATAAAGCTACCCATTTCATTATGTATGAGGTCAATGTTTTTTTATTGGAGTTAAAATTAACGTAGATATATGACCGAACCTAACCAACCCTACCTAACCTAACCTAACCTATCTTTATAGGTTAGGTTAGGTTAGGTAGTAGAGAAAGTTAGGTTAGGTTAGGTTAGGTAGGTTAGGTAGTCGAAAAACAATTAATTCATGAA
>NC_091178.1:13298446-13363446 GCF_040958095.1 Procambarus clarkii
AGTAACTTACATTATTAAGCCAGGATAAAGAATGACATGAGAGTTACAGTACTGAATGAGGCATAATTTGTTTCTATTGCATGTGAAGTAGTAGAAGGAAGTACAGTAATTGGAAAGTAATACTGTATACTAATTGAGTGAATATAACTTGGGTGGTACTCCAGCTCTGGCTCCCCTCTTGGTTCTTCTCTCGCGAGGGCTCTCACAGGGTCTACCTCAGGGGGGCTCCTCTCCTCTGCTGTGTCCTGATAACCCCATTGTATGTCTTCCATCACTCGCACGGATGCCAGGTTTTACAGGTTCTGTAGTTTGTGGTCTTAATAGTCCGAAGTTATTGTAGTAACCCATTGGTTCAGGGTGATATTTGAAATATTTACTGTATTCCATAATCATTTGATTGGACTTTACTTCTTGCTATGATATTTAGGAATTTTTTGCATGAAAGTAAATTAATTTCTTGCATGTTGATGATACATCAACTAATAACTAATCATACCATTTCAATATACGTAAGGTGGTATTGTGTGTGTTTTTCACTTAGACTGAGCATTTAAGTTATTACCAGTTAATTTTACCTGTGGAATACATCCTGCTAGTATATATACGCTTCTTTAAAATTAACTTGGATTTGCCAAACTTGTATTATTTACCTTGATTTTGGATTAAAGTCTCCCTGAGAAGGGCATTATTAGCTTCTAACTCAGAGTAAGCTAGAGTCCAGAGTACAGTTGACTCCCAGTTATAGGGTTTGTAATTTGATGGGGACCACTTCTGTGTAAAGTATAAACAAGACCATTAATCAGTTTCACATGGTGAGAAGTTTGTTTATGTGAATTACTTTATTGGGTTTAATAAAAATTCATATAAAATCCTATTGATAAATCCAACCATAAATAAAGATAAAATTACTGTATTTTCTGGGTGCCTAACTCTGGTTGATGGCAGATAAAGAAAAAACCCCAACCACAGGGTGATTTTCCAGGGCCATTGCTCCCTGAAATCTTTCTGAGGGGGCCCAGGTTCTGGGTCGTGGTCCCCGGTAGGCTGAACTCCATTGACTATTGTCCCAGTCTAACATATCACACATTAGCTCGATAGCTCCAAGGAGCCTCCAGGGCTCACCCAGAAAATTGCGTTTCATTACATTCAATGCTGCTTTTTTTCCATTAGATCCTGAATTAAATACAGTACTGTACTACATGGGGTGTAGTATAGTAATCTGAGGTGTCTAGGAACACATCCTCACATAATACTGGGAAGCAACTGTGTAACTATAACCAATTTCTTATATCATACCAAATGCATATGGTTAAAAAATTATCTCGGTCTGTGGCAGTTCAGATGAAAGAATGGGTTGATTCATAAATGCACTACTTTCTGCTCCATGCACTAAAAACTGTCCACTTTGTCATTGCTGAGTGCAGTCCATCAAAATGTATGTAGCTTTATTTCACTATTATACATTTGTGGTTATTATATAATGAATTTAATAAAAATGTTGCTTTTAAATAAAGTAGTGTTCATTATTTTGTTAATAATAACCTGTATACTGTAGTACTATCTTTTTAAACTGCAATTCTTTCTTTGCTTTATAAGTTTAAATGTTAAAAATTTGCCCTATGCTAAATTCTGTTGCTTATTTTTATAATCTCTACCATGTGGATAGGTGAAGGTACTAGACCTTTCATAAAACACCATTATTAATTGACTAATTGATTTGAAATAAAGTGATGTAATTTGATTTTATATGCTGAACTACTAATAATATGTATAGGCTCTCTTCAATGACGGAAGGAGGAATGGAAATTTTGTTATTAGTTGCAGTATGCAAGTTTATCAGGAGAGAGTTTATCATTGTTTGAAAGTAAATGTGTTTTATGTAATAATTTTTTTAAGACAGTATTGAATGCCTGCTAATGATTGATTCATTTATTTTTTAAAGTACAGTATAATAAATGGGTTTCATCTTGTTAGCAAGATACTATATAAGGTAAATATAAGGCTTTAAGCTTTTGTGAGAAGCTCCTGCCTGAACCTGATCATTCAGCTGCTTCTTCAAATGTATTATTCCAGTGTCCTTGGACAAGGACTATATAGTCAGGTACAACATTCAGCATGACTCTACAGAGAATTTTGAAGCATCCATACAGGGTCATATTTTGCTAAAAAAAATAATCACTGGAGTATACTCAATACAAGCCAGAAATTGGAATTAAAAGGTCTTCCCCCCTCCCAAAAAAAAAAAAATCAATTCAGTCCCATTTCTCACGTGTAATCACAGGCAGTGGCCAAATGAGAGCTCTCACACCAACTTCTGGCTAGACTATGTGATGCAACTCTCCTCTCACCAGAAGGCAGCAGCACGTCACTGGACCGGAGTTCACATGACTCGATCTAGCTCACGTGCAAAAGTGAGAAAATAAATAAGGTGGTGGGAATGGGAAAAGATGAGTAATGTGGTTCAGAAAGAAGCTGATTCCTCATGTAAGGATTCTAAAATGGCAAATGAAAAAATGAATTTGGGTAATATTCACTTGAGTTGCGGGATGACCATAGAAGACTACTAAGAGGAATGGATGCTGTCTTTGTAAAGATAGATTATAAAGTACTGAACAGGCACATGCAGAGGCCCAGACCTTGAGGGTGGCCACCGGTCGGAGCTAGTTTAGGTTAATTAGCCCTGGAAAGAGTGATGAGCAGCAGGTTGGTCCAGGCAACTCAGCCAGTAGTTAATGAGAGCATTCATGTGGCAGCCATTTATGATTACAAGTGAGAGCTTGGAAGTGCTTTGATATTTTGTGGCAAAAGTCTTTAGACTGTTATTTCTGGCCTGTATTTACTACAGTACTGTATACACCACTTACTCCCAAAGAACATTATGACCTGGCAGGAATGTTTAAAAATTTCCTGTGGCATTGTGATGCATGTTACTCTTTGCCTGCCTGCATGATCCATCTCCACGGACACAGTGGAATTATACATAAGGGAACAACTGAGTTGCAGAGCTCAGAAGTTGGGTGCAGTGCGAGTGAATAAAGACATTAGAAAGAAAATGACTCATCATATATTATAAACAATACTGAATAACTACACTTACCTTACCAGCTACACATGTGAGATTACTATTTTAGACATTCAGAAATTAATGACATGACTTAATTTGTATTTCCTAGTAAAACTAAAAATACAAAAATATATAAAATTTAATTTCTGCTATGGTTTTATGATATTCTCACATATAGCTGATGTTTTTACATTATTAGTTCTGAGAATTAATGAAATCTACATAAAAAATTCCATTTAATTGTTATTAATGTCTACATTATAGTAATTATATTAAAATTGATGTCTACATGAATGTGTGAAAAAGTGAAAGTATGAGTGAGAATAACAGAGAATCATATGATTAACTATTTGTGGTTTACATGAGAAAGTTCAGCCAAAAAAACTGCACAACAGTTACTCTGGTTTTAGAGTTACAGGTATTATATTGTACTGTAGTACTGTATCAGCACTCCCTCACACGTTCATTCAATCTTACTCCCCATGGCACTCTGTTGTTTGCCATTTTGCTGTAAAGTGTTAGGTCTTGTTAAAGCACTTGCTATCTTATGCTTTTTTGTGCAATAATAGCAATAGCAATTTTATATTCTAGTTCACTGCAAATTTGAATGTTCTGTAATTTCAGGCTAAATTTAGTTTCCCTTTCTGTGGGGAGCCCCATCGACTTTCTGAAGCTATCTGAACTGATATGTACTGTACTATATTAGTTTGGGGTCATTAGTCACTAGAGTCCTTATACCTAATGGGAATCATGAGCCAGAACATCAGAGAGGCGCAGCGAGCAATGGCCTACAGGCATTTTACATTTAAAGTATGTCGTGATTGCCATTGACCCAGAAAGATAGGCGAAACAAAACGGACTACAATCTGGTAAAAATTGCGACCTACATCTGTACATACCAGAAGAACTCCCCCAGAAAGAAAACAAACAAGCAACACTTCATCCAACTAGCACTTCTACTTGTTAGTGCTACAGGGAGGGGAAGCCAGCTCACAGAGAGGGGAAGACAGCTCACCTGAGCTGGCAGGCCACCACTCCAGTTCTTGAACTGATGTACTGGAGTCAGCTTGGTCACCTCTGGCCTCAAGTTCTTGTTCTGGATTTTTCCCTGTGTGTCTGTACCAGCAGTGTGTATGGTGTGGTGGCCAGGTGTCTTATTGTACACGGAGAAGTATGTGCCTAGAGTGATCTTCCCTAGGTGCTCCATAAGTACTATTCTTGTCTTTCGGGGTTATCTTCCCTGGGGTGTTTGGGACTCGCTCCCTTTTGAGGACTTCATCGCTTGGCGTTGGCACCATTTTCTGGGCAAGCGCTGGAGGCTCCCTGACACCCTCCCTCCTTCTGGTCGGCAGTCTTCATCATTCAAGAACTAGAGTGGTGAGCTGCCGGCTTACCTGAGCCGGCAGTTAGCGGTTAGCGAGTGCTAGTTGGATGAAGTTTGTTTTCTTTCCGAGCGAGTTCTTCTGCTATTTTCGGACACAGGTCGCAATTTTCCCCAGATTGTGGTCTGTTTTGCTTCGCCTATCTCTCTGGGTGCTTCCCCAGTCGATGGCAATTATGACATACTTTAAGTGTAAAGTGTTTGTAGGCCATTGCTCCCTGTGACTGATGACCCCAAACTAATATAGCACATATCAGTTTGGATAGCTTCGGGGAGCCTCCGGGGCTCGCCCTGAAAATGGCGTTTTATTACATTCAATGCTGGTTTTATCTTCAGATCGTTCAGTGGATCTTGTAGAGGTCTACAGTGATGATGATGAGGATTACAGCTCACAAGATGAAGGCAGTGATTCTGAACCAATTCTTGAAGATGGCTCTAGACGAACTCATCATCACTTACGGTCCAGTGCACGTTCCAAAAGTTTACCCCCCAATGCTCGGGTAAGTTAGCAATACAGCTGGATTTAGTGTCGTTATTTGTGTTACTGTGTTTGCTTTGTGTTACATGTGTTTAGTCATTCATCCATAGCCTTTAGGCCTCAATAGCACATAATATGAAACATTAAATGAACACTACAGTACTGTAATTAATATCAAGGAATAAATTATTGTTTATTAATTTGTATTAATAATTACCTACTAAGGAATTACCGTAAATAGTTTCATGTATTTTATTTTCTGTTAAAGTATATGCCAACACATTCTGGTTCTACAAGAAAAGTACTTAGACTAAATAGTTCCAGATTACTCCAGAGCTCTGTAAAATAGGAAGTCACTGGATTGGAGTTGCAATTTAAAATATAACTATGGGAGCCAGTCGGCCGAGCGGACAGCACGCTACACTTGTGATCCTGTGGTCCCGGGGTCGATCCCGGGTGCCGGCGAGAAACAATGGGCAGAGTTTCTTTCACCCTATTCCCCTGTTACCTAGCAGTAAAATAAGTACCTGGGTGTTAGTCAGCTGTCACGGGCTGCTTCCTGGAGGTGGAGGCCTGGTCGAGGACCGGGCCGCGGGGACACTAAAGCCCCGAAATCATCTCAAGATAACCCTCAAGATCACAATATTTACAACATTGATATGCTATAGTGCTGAATGAGCTCATGATCCCAGTACCTGGTAAAGGGCCTTAATACTAATCACAATAACAACCTCATTTATTATGCTTGTACATCCTGTTTTCTTGAATAATACAATGCATTTTTATATCAACATCCCCAACAGACAAAATATGATTTACGAGCCGCTATAAATCACAGCGGCTCGCAGAAAACCAAATTTTCAATGCATGGGTCCATCGGTTAGATTAGGTCCAGGCAATTTAGTTCATAGTTTTTGTGACATGACAACTGAAGAGGATGGGCTCTTTATTATATACTGTACTGTGTTGATTACACCAACCTGTACTCATTACAGCACCCCGTAATCATTGCACTTGAAATTCTTATTACTGTAATAAGCCCTCTTCTTTCCCTGAGATATGCTGGTTGGGATATTCTCTCTTGATTGCTTTCATTCCGTCAAAAATTTCTTGGTAACCACTATTTCTATACCTAAGACTCTGTTGCCAGAATTGACCTGTACAATATCAACTCTTCATAGTAGTGATGATAAGCTGGGAAAATTATTTACTATCATAAGTAGAGCACACAAATAGCTAAAAGCATTATCTTTGTTTTTATAAATTTTCATATCACAGGGGCAATGTTGTTTTATTTTCTATAAATATCTTCATGATTGAGGAGGTACAGCAGTGTCTGTTATATACACTATTGTGGGATATTTAATAATTGGTTGCAAAGAATAATGGAGAAGAGAGAGAGCAATTATGACCCTGTTTGGTATTAATAAATTTTGTTTAAATGTGATATTATTAATGGACTCACCATAAGTATGACCACTGCCACTACTAAATTTTTACACACTGAAGAGTAAAGCTCTATGACATCTGTTAATGTTTTGTTTACCATATTTTAAGCCTACTGTTCATTGTATTTATATTTCTTTGCATTTCTATTTATGACATGTCTATTTTTTTCAGCAACGAAACCTAAAACAGAGGTTTATTGCATTGCTCAAGAGATTTAAAGTTCCCGAGGCCTTGCAGGCATTTGATCAGGACCAAGAATTGGATCCAAGAACAGGTATTTTGCAGCATTATTATCCTTTTCTTTAGCCCTGATTTAGCTAATATTTTACCAAGGCTATTTAGCTCTTTCTTAAATATGTATATCATGGTTATATTGTATGTGAAAATTCCAGTGGGGAAATGTAATAGAAGATGGTGGAAGTCATTATTAATTTGGAATACTGTACTACAGTACTGCTTTTTGTTAGCATTGTCATAATTATATGAATAAGATTATAATGATTACAATATTGATAAATTATGCTCCTTACTCTTAATGATAGAGTAGCTAAGTATGGGTTCTATTGTAAGCTTGTCAAATATAAATTGTGAAACACAGCTTTATTGAATAAAATATATGCAAAATTAAAGTTCAGTAATTCTGGGTAATATATGTTTAAGGATATTGGCATTGTTTGTATGTGTAAAAAGAGTATTTATTTTGTATGATAATGGTTTCATGATCTTGTTCAGAATTCATTTGCTATCTTCTGTGCTATAATGATTAATGATCAATCTGAGAAGAGTATCCTTTTTCCTAATTAAAAATACAAACAAAAATGATAAAACAACGCAGATCAGTGAGAAAATACAGTTTAAGGGACATAAGAAGGCAAAATTAATTTTTGCTTGTAATTTACAAGTTAAAATACCATACATAAAATTCCCCAGTACTGTGTGCTTATTTACTGTACTGTATTGATAATATTCTATATATTTAAAACACTTACGGTCTGATATTGAGTTACTTGAGTCATTACATATTTATATAATAACGATTAAAAAATAAATTTTGTGTTATAGTTTTATATTATGTTCTTTAAGAGATTTTCTGGGAAGGCTCCCTGTTGGATAGCTCCACTCCATTAGAGAGTGGATTTTGACACCAGGCCCTTGTGAATCATTGTAAGCCTACTGAGAATTAGGCCAAAGCTTGGTCCCCCTTCTTAGAGGTGCAGGGAGCTAAGAATACGAGGTCAGTTAGACCAAGAAAAGGCCACTAGATAGGTAGAGCAAGACAAAATGGACAACAGTAAGGTGCACACAGAAATCACATTAGCATGATACATCAATGAACAAATCCACAAGGGTCATGATGAGGGTTCGAACCTATGTCCGAGATGATCCCAAATGCGCCTTAGTCGATTGAGCCATGACATAGGCACTCCATGTCATGGCGTAATTGACTAAAGTGCATCTAGGATCATCTCGGATGTACAGTAGGTTCGAACCCTCATCACGGCCCTTGTAGATTTGTTCAACAGTAAGGTAATAACACAGAAAACGAGACGCTGATTACTGGGCAGATTACATCAACCTTTTCTCATTATAGCACCCTGTAATCATTGCAAAATATACACCAGATTGTGTATATATTGCCACCAGATTGTATGCAGTTGCTGGTAGACAACTGCTCACAATCTGGTGGCTGTATTGGACCCTTCATTGGCTTTTGGTTAGCCCGTTTCCTCTCCTGACTTTTCGAGATTCTGAATGGCACCTCCCACTCCCAGTGCACAATCTCTTCACGTATGCCTTGGCCTTACATTGGGACGTTGTGACTAACCCTCACCTGGCCACTTTGGGCCACTGGGTGGGTCTTCTGTGTCTGTCAGACAGCATGGTATGCAATTTTTGTAGCAGTTTTGAAGCTCCTCTCCAACTGCATTTTTGGTTCATTGTTTGAACCAAGGGAGGTTGCTTCATTCTCTTCCTTCATAAAGTGCTGAGGTGGTATTGATGCCAAAAGTCAACAAGACTCTGCCAAGGTCAAACATTATTCAGCTTAAGATTTTAATCAATGAACAGTCAAGATAAAAAGGTCAGGTAATCAAAACAGAAGACAATGATGAATAGTCACACAAAAGATGAAAGTGTGTGCCAGGAAACCTCATACTTTGCAGTGATGAAAGATGTAGGTGAAAGACCAAGAGCTCGGTCCCCTATGTACCATACACAGGTTCATGTTATGTTCTCTTCAGCTTATCGCAGGTCGAGTTTCTGACTATAGTCTACACAGATAGACTATAGTCAGAAACTCGACCTGCGATAAGCTGAAGAGAACCTCGATCCAGATAAAGACGGCGATGTGGAAGGTCACCTGGGTTCAGACACTGAGCCAAAAGTGTCAGAAACCAAATCTGAGCAGGCCACCAAGAAGCTAGAAGGATCATACTGCCAGACTGGAGCCAGTAAAAGGCTCCAGTCTGGGCAAAATCCATAGCAAAAGTGAGAGCCTCACGATCAGGGAATGGAGCCACATAGGTAAGAAGCTGCCAGTTTCATTTTGACATGAAAAGGGTTCACTTCGGGGAAAGCTAAACACCTCACAGAGCCAATGGATGGACATATCACCAAATGAGAGACTGTCTGTGAGAACACCAATACACCCTGCATATGAACCATATGGAGAACTAAACCCTGAGAATCCAAAAGATGAGTTACTCACGGAGTCATGCTCCAAAGAGGAAAAGACTGAAGTAACCCCCTTTGAATTAGACAAGAATCATTTGGGAGCAGTTGGAATGGTACCTGGAGAATGGATCCCAGAGGGAAAGGAACCACTGCAGAGCCTGCCACACTGCTGCAAACTTGATAACAATACTGTACACCCGAAGGAAGGGACCCAGCCTGATGACCCTTAGAAGCCCTGTGATGACTGGTCTCAAAGCCCCAACCCAGGGCCGAGACATCCGTACACACATCAAGCGATGGAGGAGGAAGGCACTATTAAACCGAACCCCAAGGGTTTCCCAGAAAGAGCCATTTCATTACTTTCAACACTGTTTTTATTAGCATGATACATTTTATTATTAAAATAAAAAATATATATTTTATGTACAGTATATAACAGACTTGTAAATGGTATCTAATGATGCAGTTAAGTGTTTTGGGAATTCATTTTTTTATTCCTTTTAGGTGGTGAAGTGGATGAAGCAGAAATTGAAGACCTATTTGATGAGTTGGAGGACCTCAGTGATTCTGGTCCAGAAGTTGACACAATCTCCATTACATCGACACCAAAGCCTTCACTCCGGCCATACTTCTCCTCTTCTAGATCTCTTCTTAATGAAGGTCTCAGGGGGCCAGGTTAGGGTGTTGTAGTAGGATTCGGGTGGGATTAATATTCATGCTTAGATGGTGTCATAATAAGGCACAGTAATAAACATTTGGGTGGGATGGACATTATTAGGAGAAGCTTTGAGTTATGGGCTATTGTTAAATTTTCATGAGAAGCAAACTTCAAGAAGCAGGAAGGTTTGTGATGATAAATAAGTCTGCAAGTTGCTTTAGATGTTCAGTAAATTTGAGAATGGCTGACAATGGTAAGCAAGTCTGAGAATGGCTGATGACTTTAATTTCATGTTATACTGTATTTTCTTGTCTTTCATTAATATATACCACTTAATTCAATTATTTTTATTTAATATTTTTTCATGTTTTGTCTTATCTTTTATTTGTAGTTTGTATATCCCAAGCCAAAATCGATTAATCCATTTTTTCGCAGATAGCAAATTTAAATGAAACTTCTTTTCAGATGTTTTTTAATATTTAATATCTCAAAATATTTAAAGATATCCTGAATATTGTTTTAAATTTATCCCAATTCATCAGCTTCATTTTTACTGGTTAATGGCACTCAAAAATGCATAGAAACGTAACTATTTCTTGATAAATTGTAAGGTTTTCTGTGGGGATCCCTGTCAGCTTCCTGAGCTATTGGACTGATATATGCTATATTTGTCCAATATCTCCAGGGAGCCTCCAGGGCTCGCCTAGAAAATGGCGTTTCATTACATTCAGTGCTGGTTTTTTAATGTTTTGTTAAAAAATATATAGTTTTGTTAGGTAGTGGCATTCATATAGCATTTTTAATGATGTTCAGAACTCTGTTATGTGGAAAAGCTTTAACTATCATAATTGTGTCGGTAAATGGAACTGTTAACCGCTACGTCTTCTGTTGGCCTGGCTATAGGAAACACCTAATTAAGTGTTACTTTCATTTGTACGAAATAGCAGATAAATAATATTATATAATAGGTTGAACATCACATTAAATTTTTACTATGCAGTGCCTTGAACATTCAACCAAGAGAGAAATTTCACTGTTAATTTACCTAATTAGATAAAACCAATCACATCTATATTAGTAATCTGGAAAAAGGTTGTAGGTGTTATTACCAGTTATTACATTCAGGCAGTCCTTCATTTACAAATAGGTTGTGTTCCGAAAATTTGTTCATAAAGCAGTTGTTCGGAATGTGAAATCAGATTTCTCATAGGTGCAATGCTGTTAATAGTGGGGGGGGGGCATTCAAAGACATTCAAATAATATTCACATAAAACCAATATTTTGGGAACACATGGTATAAGAAGCTTTGCATATTACTTATCTAAAAGCAAGAATTATCCTGCCGTTGAAAGTTGTTGTTTTTTAAGAGTGACAAGGGTTTAATTACATGAATAAATAAATGAAAATACCTGTATTGGGAGTCAGCCATTTTTAATTTGTCACATGAGCAAGCCCCTCTCACCCTTCTTCCATTAACAACCCTCTGACCCCATCCCATCAACAGGGTGAACATGATCAGAGACTTGTTACATTCATGTGATTGTGGGTTACTGGGAACTTGACAGATACCAATCTCAGCATTTTCATCTTCCTAACACTACTACTCCCATAAAGATTCCTGACACCTACTCCCGACACCAACATAAATTCCCAACACCCACACTCACTTCAGACTCCCAAACTCTTCCAACACCCATTCCTGATGCCCATACCCACTCCTGATGCCCACACCCACTCCTGATGCCCCACACCTACTCCCACTCCTGACACCCACACACACTCCTGACACACTCACCCACACCTGACACGCCCACCCACACTCACTCCCGACACACACACTCCTGACACACACATTCACTCTTGGCATGCACACTCACTTCTGGCACGCACTCTCACTCTCAACACGTACACTCCTGACACACACACACTCACTGCCGACACACACACTCACTGCCGACGCACACTCTCACTGCCGACACACACACACACTGCCGACACGCACACTCCTGACACTCACGCACACTCCCGACACGTACACTCAATCCCGACACACACACTCCCAACACGCACACTCATTCCCGACACGCACACTCAATCCCGACACACACACACTCCCAACACGCACACTCATTCCCGACATGAACATTCCTGACACGAACATTCCTGATATGCACACTCGCTCCCGACATGCACACTCGCTCCCGACATGCACACTCATTCTCGACACGCACTCTCTCTCTCAACACACACTCCTGACATGCACACTCCTGACACACACACTCCTGACATGCACACTCCTGACACGCACCCTCCTGACATGCATACTCGTGACACGCACACTCCTGACACGCACACTTCTGACACGCACCCTCCTTACATGCACACTCCTGACATGCACACTCATTCCCAACATTCCCAACATGCACACTCACTCTTGACAAGCTCACTCACTTCCAATGTCCACGAGTTGCTCCACTCCCAACATCCACACCCACTTGTGACATTTACAACCACCCCAGACACCCACAAACACCCCAAACACCTCACAACCATCCCAGACACCCTCAACCACCCCAGACACCCACAACCACCTCAGACACCCACAACCACCCCAGACACCCACAACCACCCCAGACACCCACAACCACCCCAGACACCCACAACCACTCATGGCACAACTATTCATGTAATGAAAAGTTGAATTGGCCTTGCATAGTAGGCCGAGAAGTGCGTTCTGGCTACTAGGTACAACATACATATATATAATATATATATATATATATATATATATATATATATATATATATATATATATATATA
The DNA here is from genome assembly GCF_040958095.1 of Procambarus clarkii. Classification (NCBI taxonomy): domain Eukaryota; kingdom Metazoa; phylum Arthropoda; class Malacostraca; order Decapoda; family Cambaridae; genus Procambarus; species Procambarus clarkii. The sequence goes on from NC_091178.1 coordinate 13,310,970, forward strand.
TATATATATATATAATATTATATATAATATATATATAATATTATATATAATATATAATACTGTATAGTGGATTGAGCTACAGAAACGGGGGCTTGAGAGGCTATTCATATGGGCAGGTGTTCGTAAAGTGAGAAATGCTGAGAAGGTAAGCACTAATACAGTGCATTTACCTAATACAGTATGCAATCAGTGCCAGCTTTTTAATACATATTTGGTCATAAAGCTTGCTTACTGTCCTTTAACAGAACTATATCTTTTCCTCGAAGAGAATGATTTTATCCAAAATGTCAGCACATTGTTAATACACTTGAATTACATTTCATGATTCACTTATCACACTTACTTGTTTAGCTAAAAATATTAATACTATAGTATATCTATTTAGTATAAGCTTTGTATGTTGGTGCTTGAAACAAAAATCATTCTCAGAGGCAAATTAAAGCATTCTGTTTTATCTTTTATAACAATGTAAAACTTCATTAAGTAGCAAATTTGTAGCTTATTCATGTACAGTACAGTACTGTATATTCAGCATATTTGCATGCCGAGGGTGTAATTGTTTTGGATAATGATGAGATAATGATGAGAACAACTTATTCGGAGTTTTGTTTTCTTTGAACTTTTCACACTCGTACAAATTTATGAGAAGAAATAGTTATGAACATCACCATCCACACTTTTTATTTATATTATAAATTACAACATGCAGTTGATGTTTGTTTCTTGTGGCATTTGTAGCAATGTGTGTGGCATTATTAGCTCTTCAGATTATTGGTTGTGTAATTTTTTGTAAACCTTATTCACTATATATTGTCCATCGTAGAGTGGTTTAGTATACAGAGCCATTGATCACCGATTGCACTGATTGTGCTGATGAAGTCTTTCTCCAGCATTTTTTGGTTTGCATTATGGCTTTAATATGACTTTTTATATTTATAATTCAATTTGTCAGATGTACTGAAGTAAACAGGTCATCCAGGTGAGGTACACGTCAATAATTTTTTTTATCTTTGCCCAAATGAGCTTTATTTTTTCCTTAAAGTTCATCAATTGTTAAAATTGAGATAATTTCTTCTAAATTTCACAATTTATTTGCTCCATTTATTTGCAAACATTTATTTCATCTGAACCATAAGATTTATTGCATAAAGTCTTAAAAATGCTAAAACTTGTATATATTTTCTCTCGTGCATTATAATATTAGTGAAAACTCTGGTATGGAAGCTCCCATTAATTTTTTTTTTTTTAACAATCTTCATGGCAATTTACTTGGATTGAACTATTCTTTCAGTATTTCTGTTCAGATTGCTGGAAATCAATAACAAATTCCAGATATTTTTGGAAGCAAGCTTTCTTTCCCACTCATATTTTATTGTGTATTGAATTGTCAAGTATTTTATCGGTATTTATTACATCAAAATTTCAGTTATCTCTCAACCTGAATGTCACTAGTGATGAACACTACTGAATGGCTTCTTGAGAAACAGTTTAAAGTGGGACATATTGTCGATTTAATGAGTAAAAATAACTGTTACAAATTAAACAGCTTAGGATATGTTACTAGTATTTCTCTTCAATGATAAATAGTTTTCATGACTAGCTCTTGTATTACCAAATACTTATGGTTAAATTTCACAATAATTTTGTTGTTTGAATAGCAGATATGCCACCTTATTCTTTATTCTAAGAGCATGTTTTCTTGAACAGTGGAGCACATAGAGGCATCTAGAGACGAAGTGGAAAAATTATCAAAGAGCAAAGAAAGACCAAAGCAGTTGGCCCAGATGGAGTTTCACCATAGGTTCTGAGAGAATGTGCACCTGAGTTCAGCATTCCACTTCAATTGATTTTTCAGGCATCCCTGTGTACAGAAGTCCTAGCAGATGTTTGGAAAAAGGCTAACATAGTTCCAATCTACAAAATTGGCAGCGGGGAAGATCCCCTCAATTATAGACCTGTATCATTGACTAATGTAATAGTCAAAATAGTGGAAAAAATAATTACAACAAATGGGTAAAACACCTGGATAAAAACTATATAATAACAGACATACAGTATGGTTTTCGATCTGGAAGATCCTGTGTAACAAATTTATTCAGATTCTATGATCGAGCCACAGAGATTTTATAGGAAAGGAGTGGTTGGGTTGACTGCCTCTATCTAGACTTAAAAAAGTCTTTCAACAGCGTTCCACATAAGAGGTTGTTCTGGAAACTGGAATATATTGGAGGAGTGATGATAGGCTTCTTAACATGGAAAGAAGCAGTATTAGGGCAGTAATCAGAGTCAATGTATTGGACTGGAGAAATGTCAGAAGTTGAGTACCACAGGGTTCAGTTCTTGCACCGGTACTGTTCATTGGCAACATAAAAGATCTACCAGATGGAGTATAGAATTATATGAACAAGTTTGCTGATGATGCTAAGATACTAGGTAAGATAAGAAACGTAAATGATTGTCATGCTTTTCAAGAAGACCTGGATAAAATAAGTGTATGGAGCACCACTTGGCAAATGGAATTTAATGTGAATAAATGCCATATTATGGAATGTGGAATAAGAGAACATAGATCCCACCAACCTATAAATTACGTGAGAATTCTGTTAAAGTCAGAGATCTAGGGGTGATTCTAGATAGAAAACTATCACCCGAGGACTACATAAAGAACATCATGCAAGGAGCCTATGTTACACTTGAAATTGTAGCCTATGCCACAGTTTCTACTTTGAAAATTGCTTTTAAACACTTGGATAGTGAAATACTAAAGAAATTGTTCACGACTTTTGTTAGACCAAAACTGGAATATGCAGCGGGTGTATGGTGCCCATATCTTAAAAAGCACATCAACAGACTGGAAAAAGTGCAGAGACATGCAACTAAATGGCTCCCAGAACTGAAGGACAAGAGCTACAAGAAGAGGTAAGAGGCATTAAATATGCCAAATCTAGAAGTTAGAAGAAAAAGAAGCGATATGATTACTATTTACAAAATAGTAACAGGAATTGCTAAAATTAATAGGGAAGAATTCCTGAGACCTGGAACTTCAAAAACAAGAGGTCATAGATTTAAACTAACTAGCTAAAAGCTGCCAAAGAAATACTAGTATAAGAAAATTCACTTTCGCAAACAGAGTGGTAGACGGTTTGAACAAGTTAGGTTAGAAGGTGATAGGGGCCAAAACCATCAGTAGTTTCAAAGTGTTATATGACAAAGAGTGCTGGGAAGACAGGACACCACGAGCATAGCTCTCATCCTGTACCTACACTTACATAATTAGTAACGATGAATACTATATACAACCATCAATGGCTCAAATATTCAATTTACCTCCTTAAGTCTTCACATTAATGGCTTAGAGATCACTTCTTCCATGGCCCAGTCTTCATCCAGACTTAGTTAAAGGAGGCCTGGATACCACCAACAGCTTGATGAGCTGGGTTTTGAGAAACTTGTCATCATCACTATTGTATTAGATAAATTTTATTGTGTATGACAGCATAACATGATACACTAATACAGTGCTAAGTCTTTTATGCTTTATCTCTCAATTTCTGCTGTATACTTTGTGTTATTAATATATTTTGGACAAAGGTTTTTAATTGGTAATTATTGCTTAGATTAAGAGTGTTCATTGCTGGTTTTTGTAACAGTTACTATTTCTCATTGATCCATATCTTGGATAGACTTCATGTAGTATTACAGTATTTACAGGCAATTAATAATATTTATTACAGCAATTTATAGTATTCAGGAGTATCATACCCATAAATACAATACTTCTTTATTTTTATTTCAAATGATCATTTCCATGCAGTGCTATCAAGCTCATAGCTACTATTGATCTTTATTTTTACTTTTATTTTTTTTGCAGTATTCTTCCGTTCACTAGTCCTTTACATAATACAATACAGAATACTTCAGTTTTGTTTAACGTTATCTCATTTGAGCAGTCTTAAATTATTTGTAGGTAATATTTACCTTCAAAGACATTGTCATCCTTCATCTAAACTAGATTCTCAAATAACATAAACAGTCTTGCATCGTAATCTAGTAACTGATTAAAAACAAATGAATGGAACTGTAAAATTCTGCTCTTTAACTTTTTATATTAAAACAACCTTTACCAGATTTCTATTGCAAGCAAAAGAAGCTAATTTTCTTATGTTAATACAGGGGGTACTTACCTACGATTGAAGGTACCAGGTGCGTTATGTCCTCGTGGTATTAAAGGTTGTCTTGGGCTGTTCTGTTTTGGCTGATTATGTTAGTGTGTGTTGCTTGGAGTTATAAGTTACATTGAGCTTATTAGCATATCTTGCTATGTGAAAGATTTTTACAGACATCCATTTATTGTACCCAAAATCAAAAGCAATTAAAGCAAATAGAGAAAGCTGTAAATATAGTATTTGGATTGATAATAAGCTCAGTGTAATAAGTCAACTTGATTATTAAATTAATATCATTGTCTATATCCTCCCCTAAATTGTTTAACCCCCTCTGTGACCTATTAATTGTATATATATATATATGCCTGCTGTATCTTGTTGCATCATACCCTTTGTGTAGACAGTATGATTTTCAGTAAGAGTTAAAAAAATTTAAAGATTAGTGGAATTACTTCTTAATTAAATACATCAACAACTGATACAAAACAAATTATTTGTAAATACTGTAAATATCATGTTTCTTCCTTGAATCCACCTTCTATGGAAGATTTGAAACTTAGTCAGTACCCGTGCTAGGCAAATACAAATTAACTTGGTGCTTAGGGCTTTGAGCAGCTCGATGGGGCCTCTTACTTGCTGTACATTTTTTAGGCTCTATGTAATTAGTATTTGTTTAATTAGTTTACATAATAAGTTTAATAATATGTGTTGTGTGGGGAGACAACAGAAGGGGAGAAGGTGGGGAGAAGGAGGTAGTCAGGAAGGTATTTTGCAAGAATAGGAAAACAAAAATTGGCATGGATATAACGCAGTCACTAATACTGAACATGTCCATAAAATGCATAACATTGTTGGCATCTGCTTAACCGCTAAACATTAAGATGTCTTTTAAAAATTTTAACAGAGTCCTTCAGGACAATATACACAGCCATCATTAGACTAATTCTGAAATATGCAGCACTGACATGGAGTCATCACCCTGTGAAGCTCAATAAGAAGATTGAGGAAGTTCAGAAGTTTACAACAAGGCTGTAATAGATAGCAATCTGAAATAGAATTAAGCTATGAAATCAGTTTAGGGGAGCTCAGCATAAGACAGAAAGTCCTTCTGTCTTCTTGGATTGGGATGTTGAGCTCCCCTAAACTGATTTCATAGCTTAATTCTTCCCCAAATAATTTGGGAGAGTTCTGTATCTCAGTATGGTCTTCAGTTCCAATTTCTTACTGGGTGGGGTTTGTTTTGTTATGCCTACCTTTCTGGGTGCGTAACCCTGGTCAATGGCAGACATGAAATGTTCCCAAACATATGGGGGGTTTCCATAGATCATTGCTCCCTGTGCCTCTCTTAGGGGGCCAGGTTCTGGCTCATGGTCCCCGGTAGGCAGAACTCCATTGACTGATGCCCCAGAATAATATAGCGTATATCAGTTCGGTAGCTCCAGGGAGCCTCCGGGGCTCACCCAGAAAATGGCGTTTCATTACATTCAACGCTGTTTTTTTATATTTAGTCGAGAAGGTACAATAGGTGGTGTAAGTACAGATTTTTGTAATCAAATGATATATTCTTGCAAAGCCATGATTAATTTATAATTTTTGTTTATTTTGTTTCCATGTGATATTCTGAGAAAGCCTCGTTTGCTGAATTGAAATTAACAGGGCTTATATACGATAATCAAATTCAATTTCCTTTCGTTATAGTTCAGTGTATCCCAGTCAACAACTTTTTATTGATATTTTTTATTTTGTGTGTGTATATCAAGTTTAATATTGTATGTGTATGTTATGTTATGGGTGAAGAGAATATTTTGTTTTAAGAATATGACAAATCTTGTTTGTTTTGTTTGGAGCCAGGAATACCTTCTTTGAATGACTGTGATTAAAAAACATATTCAGTTTTTATATTTTAAGTCAGGTATGACAGTAGGAAACTCTGAGGTGGCTATAACTCGATATTGAAAGAATTTACGAAACCATGCTACCTCTGAATCTTGTATTGTTTTTGTGCCAAGTGCAGTGTGAGATAATAATTTTTAATATTTCGCTCTCTGACTTGCAGTACAGCATTTTCTTAAATAAATTATTCCATGAGCTTTTCTTTCCATGGTATCAGCAACCAAACAAATAGCCTATTTTCAACCATTAGTGCGTGAATAAGTGAACTTATTTATAATACTTTACATTTGCTATTAGAATATGCCAATATAGTACAGATCATTGCATCATTGATTATATAATGTGTAGTATAGTGGTACCTTCATTTGCGAATTTAATCTGTTCCTAGAGACAGCTCGTAACCCGAAACGAATTTTACCATAAGAAATAGTGTAAGTGTAATTAATCCATTCCACGCTTCCAAAAATAATAACTTCAAAATACATTTCATATATAATAAACACAAATACTTTGTACTATAGTATGTACAAGTTATAACTTACCTTTATTGATCACTTGTTGGCGTATGGAAGATGGTGAGGAGAGGGAAAGGAGAAGAGGTGTTAGTATTTGGAAGGGGAGTTCCCTTCCATTATAACATCAGGCAGTGATGACTTCTCTGGGGTACTCTCTCTCTCTCTCCTATGTTTTGCCTGCATCCCACTGGGACCTGGTTGAGGCTCACTGCTTATTTGTCTCACTAAAAACCTTACCATAGATACTTGTTTATCCTCTATGGTCCTCCTCACATGTGTTTTCATGGGTTGAACCTTACCACTGACTTTCTTGGGACCCATGGCATGGTATATAATAATTACTTTTATGGTTAGAAACCAAAAAATCTGAAAAAAATTAAATTCTTTACAAAAAATTCAATCCCGATCGTCACTCTGCTGGAGGCACTGTTAAACATAGGCGCAGTCGCCCATTCTGCCAGGAACTACGCACTCGGTCGACCCATACGTGTATCAAGAAACTCGCAACTCGAAGCAAAGCTTGTAAACTGAATCAAATTTTACAAAGAAATTGAGCTCATAACCCCAAAAATTTGTAAATAGGGCCATTCGTAAGCCGAGGTTCCACTGTATGTGGTTTTTACTGGAGCAAGATTTTATGTTCAAGCTCTGAGTTAAAAATTTTAACATAAAAGTTAATTTATGATAAACATTGAATTTGAGTATTTTATAAACTTAAGGTACAGTGATGAAATATTGTACTTGTATAGTATTAGGAATTCATTGGTTTCAAGTTTGAATCTTTCCAAAAAGTAAAGTTAGTGAAAGTTTGAGCTAGTTATCAGAGTGTATAACCATATCCTCACAGGCTCATAAATATTCCACCAAATGAGGAAGATATGTTTTCATATCTCATGCTCTGTGTGGTTATGATTAAAGACTCAAGAACAGGTTTACTTGGGACTTTCTATATAATTGCCAAACTTCCATGAGAAATTAGGAAACATAAGTTTCATGCTAAGGAAACTGCTTAACAAGTGTGATAAAAAATTGTAATGTGGATTTCATGAATATTTTTTTAGTTCATATTGATTCTTGGTGGAAGATTTAGTATGACTAAAGCACCTAGAAATGATACTGCTATCAATTTTGAAACTTACAGGTAGAGTACTGTATAGTATAGTGAATACCCTGTTTTATGCAATATGTAAATGAATTGAGCACTTGAATACATACCTTGTAGTTACATGAGGTAGTGTTTGTAGTGCATGATGTAGATATGATTTACTGCAGTACTTAGAAAGTTAGAAGGTAGGAATATGTCCTGGAATGAAGCTTGGATGTAACAATTTGAATGCAGTTTTATGTGCTTTCATATGTTTTGTTTTAAATATTTAAATGTATTGTACCTGGATGTGGTGTTTAGCACAGTATTTTAGTCAGCTAGTACATGGCATATGTAGTGGGTCAGTTCTTGTTATATATGGAACTAATTATTTTTACTTTTCTTGATATCCAATTGAAGATTTGGCAAGCTTTATCAAATATTCTGAGCAATGTAATTGAATCTTGGCACTTGAGGTAGGTAGGGGTATTTATTGAAGATTCTGTAAATTTCTCCCTTCATTAAATATGGATATGACATTAATTATGACACCCATGGCTGGTTTAGATGGACTGATTTTCCTTCTTAGTTGTGGATGATGAAGCGTTATACTAATACAATATATCAGGTTTATTTAAATAGTAATTTACATTAGTGTATGGAAGCAATTCAGAGTTATATTTTATTAATTGGGAAATACAGGATCATTATGTACTTTTCTGTGTTCTTTCACGATATATACAAAAAGTTATTAGTGTTTTTAACAGTGAAACAAGCCTGTTTTTAATACTGTCTATTTACAATTTGTTTTGTGGCATATATGATTTAATTAGGTGCTTTACATAGCAATGTTCTGGATGATTAGATATTTAATTTACATTAACAAAATATGAGATCTCTTCCCTGAAATGATATTCAGGTTCTTCATCCTAACACAGTTTATTTGATGTACAGAAATATACATTATTACAAAAATGATTTTGTCTGTGAATTTTGCTCTAAAATCATATTCACACTCCAGCAGACAAAGCGGGCGCAGACAGATTAAGTGACGAAAGTAGCAAAAGAGCAGACAGTGATCACATGGAGAACTGGACGGACCAAGAGCATTCTGATCCCCAGTGCTTGGCTTCTTCCCCACCCAGAGAAGACAAGAATAAAAGGTGGGATTTCCTGAATGAAGAACTCAGGCTTTTGTGAAATTTAAGTTGTTAATGATAAAGTGGAATATTTGTGCAAACCCTATTATCCTAGATGATCAGTGAACTCTAGTTGAAAGGACAGTAAATTTGGATGAACCCAATGTTAGTTCAGATTCCATGCAGGATTGCAATAATCTCTGTAGATATTTAACAAATTGATTAATGAATGTTTAACAGTGAAAAATGGTTCTGTGGGCAAAATAATTAATAAAGTTTATTTGATTTCTAAGGTTATTTGAGATTATTCAAACTACTTGAGATAATTTAAGGCAGTTCAGTTTTCAGACTGCTGTTTAGAATTACTTGGGCTCAATTAATTTGTTAAATATATGATAATTCAGTTGTATAATATACTTAAATGTAAATATTTTCTATTCAGACCACTTAATTACATTCATAATTCAAAATATTGTATAACAAAAACATTTCATTGTTTGCCTTGAAATTTAAGCATATTGCATATTTCAAATTGATTGGCCAATGTAAATAATGTTTGTTTCGTAAAATTATAGATTAAGAAATTTTTCCTGCTTTGGTTGGTAAGCCCCAAACATTCATGAAAACACAAATGTGGGAATGGTAAAACCCTTGGCCCTCCTACTATTGATCATTCTTTTCTGTAGCCACATTCATACTACTGCAGTATTTTGCATTTTTACTGCTGTAGCACAGCATTCATTCTATTGCAACACTCCATTTTCACTGTACTATATTCCATATTTATTTATGGAATGGCCTGTCCATAGCTTGGCCTGCTAAACCTTATGGAATCACACCAGACCTCTGAGATCAACCCAAACCTACCAGAAGCCATGACCAAAATCTGGCTTTCTGTAAGATGATGGAAGCTTGGGGATCGAAGATCAATCTAAAAACGAGGGAAACAATTTCTGCCACGCAATAAACGCGGAACCTGGCTGCCACCACACCTCTCTCTCATGCATCTCCTATCTCTCACATCCTCCCTCCCAATTTGTTCAGCCATTCATGATATCCATTACCTCACAATTGGAGGAAAAACTTTGGGCCATCGCCATCTTGCCAATATACTTTGCTACACATTCCAGCCATGAGATATAGACTTTATTCAGTTGCTTCTGCCTCAACACAGTATGTAATATTTACTAATTTACAAACGGTGAGGTCTAACATATTCATGACATGACTGGCAGACTTGAGAAATGACAAGAGGCACTGCACCTCATAACACTGGTGGTTGTGAGAATGGCCGTCTATGTGTACCCGGATGTTCCTGGGCAGTGTTCCAGGGTGTTCTCAGAATGTTATGTCAGGATGTTCTTGGGCCATGTTTCTTAATGCTCCCTGCTGTTACCAAGCTGTGTACTGGGTTGTTTCTGGGTTGGGTTCTGAGAGCCTCCCGGGTGTATTGAATGCCAGGCTCTTCTGCCTGTTAAGTTTCTTAGCCTACCTCTGGGCATTTTGGTTTTGTTCGGTTCATAGTCTGTATCATGATAGTACAGCGATTTAAATGCTAATGCATTCATAAGTACTATATCATTACCCTTTTTTTCACTTTCATGGAATGGAAAAGCATAAACTCTGAGAAGAAGGCATTGTATAGTTTTAAGGTTTACATTTTCACATTTGGTTTTCCATACCTGAGGACAGGAAGCATATTAAGAGAATTGAGGTTTTAGTCCATCTACTGACCTTCTCCAGGATACAACCCACAACAGCTATCTAATTTTGTTATACCTATTTACTCATAGGTGAACAGAGGCATCAGGTGAAAGGAGCATTGCCCAAATGCCATGAAAATGTCCTGCCATGAAAATTGAACCTAGAACCTACTGTGACCTGACTGTGCTGGCCGCAGGTTTAAGTCGGAGGTTTAATATGACTTCCAACCATCTAAGGTGCTCTGCCATGCAGAACCTATTTGTGCAAACCAAGACTGTCCCAAGTTAAAATGCCAAGAAAATCCAGCAATTCAATATTTCAGAAGTGCAGTACTGTACTTAGAGGGGGAATATACATTTCAGTACTACAGTATATTCAAATGAAAATTTATAGTAACCTTACCACATATGTGATAATACAGCTACAGTATTTAAATACTGTACATACATACAATACACACATTTGTTATTATTACCCCATTTACCACATTCATAGCAGGGGAAGGCATCAGCCCATGGATAAAAAGTCAATAACATTGTAAAAGAAGGCTATGGATATTATATAATGAAACCTTTGATATATCACTCATTCATTTATCGCATCATTCACAATTCAAAATACTTAAAGTATCATTATATAAATAAATGCTATCACATTTGAACAGTCATCCACAGTACCAACCCACTGCTTCCTAAGACTACATAATAATAATTCATTTTTTTTAAACACTGTTTTAAGTCTTGAACACTGAATGATTTGGAAGTAATCAGCATCTACCTCTCAGTTTCAGGAGAGAGCAAGACATAACATAATATGTATTTAGAGGACTTGTAGCTCATTTAATATGTTATAAAGTGATTTTGTAATACTGTAATTTTATTTGCATGGTTTAAATATTTCAGCACATTATAAAGTTCTGTGATTTTTTTTTTACAGTAACAAGAATAAACTGTTTAACAGAGATCGCAGTAATATGTCATTAAAAGAACGGAAAAGTATATCATCTACAGGAGGATCAACACCTCGTCAAGAAAAGATGGTTGTTGAGCGCTCTAACTCCAGTGCCAATGTGGATTCTAGTGTGAGTAATACTGTTTTAGGTTTAATTACTATAGATAGTAATTACTCTTGCAAATAACGCCAGATATCAATCTGATGAGGGATGCATTTCTTGGAATTTCATTCAAAACAAATCTGTGCACAGCAAATTTAACTTCTTTATATGAAAATACAGTATCGGTGTGTTCCTAACTGTCTGGTAATGGAACACCCACATACCTGGAGAGGGTTTCGGGAGTTCTTCTACTCCCCGAGCCTGGCCATAAAGAAACACTTAACAAAATTAGAAAAGGTTCAAAGATATGCAACAATACTCATTCTTGAACCAACTGGACTAGACTATGAAGAAAAACTGAAGGAGTTGGACCTTATCATGCTGGTAGAAAGATGGAAGACACGATAACCACATTCAAGATTCTAAAGGGGACTGACCAGGTAAAGAAGCAATGTTCAAGGAAAGTATCAGCAGAATGCTGGAATGTTGATGGAAACTGGAGACACAAATAAATGATAGAGATGTCAGAAAAAACTTTTTAGGAATTGGTTATAAATAAATGGAATGGACTAAAATCAGTGTTAGCACTCATCACAACAAACTATATAGTAACCTATTTGCTGAAACATGAATAACAAATCATACATTTAAAGTCAGTTCATAAAATTACCTTTTATTTTTTGGACATATGGCTTCAGGGACAGGAATATATCATATGTAAGACTGGACATATTGTATCATGTTTAAAGCTGATATTGATAATGTATGAGGAATTTTGGTTATATTCCTTCATATGTAATGTGTTACCTAATGCTAATTGAGTTTTATGTAGAAGTAATTTAATGGCTTTTTAAAATGCAGGCCAAAAATCTTTAATACTAAAACAAGGACCGTATTGTGTGGAGGAAATATATAATCTGCTATTTTACAAAGTTAGTCTTGCAGAGCAGCCTGATAACAATGGGTATAAATTGGATAAGTTTAGATTTAGGAAAGACTTGGGTAAATACTGGTTCAGTAACAGGGTTGCTGATTTGTGGAACCAATTGCCGTGTAACGTGGTGGAGGTGGGGTCCCTCAATTGTTTCAAGCGCGGGTTGGACAAGTATATGAGTGGGATTGGGTGGTTATAGATAGGAGCTGCCTCGTATGGGCCAATAGGCCTTCTGCAGTTACCTTTGTTCTTATGTTCTTATAAGGTATAGTGGTTAGCACATTTACCTCACAGATGAGAGGATATGGGTTGTAACCCCTGTTATATTGGGATAACTAGAGACTGCTACTTAAGTCTGTGCTCTTCTGTGTACCCAACAGTTATTGTAACTTTAATGTAAACCAATTAGCAGAGTAAATTCCAGGGAAAATGTGGCAGGGAATATCCAAACTCAAGGCCTAAATCTCAACCTAAAATACAAATTTTTTCTAACATCATTAGCTTCTCTGATCAATTATATATGCAAATGTATAGTAAATTGGTTTTAAAGCATAAAGGGCTACATTAATTGCACATACATTCCCCTTTAAATTTTCAATAATTACCTATTCCTTTGCAATGAGCATTAATTGCAAGCACTTAATGTGTAATGTGTACAGTGTTCTATTTTGTCTTATGTCACCTGCTTGTAGACTCAATACTGGCATCTAGTTTGAAATGTTCTTTACTGAATATTTTGAACATCCATCAGAATAACATTTACATGGAGAATACTGCCCTTACTAGTATTCTCCTTGTGTTTTTGCTGTGTGTTTCATATGTCTGTTTTTATTTTATCCCTTACGTGTGTCATTCAAATTAACAAACTATAAATTCTTTTAACAAAATACCTGGACACTTTTTGTTTTTGTTTATATAATTTGCACGGTGAAAGCATTTCACACTTGGGTGGGTAAAGCAATGGGTGCTGCTTTGGGTATATTACTGGAGACTGGCAATAGTGGTTATGTGTGATGCTGCAGGAAATAGTGTAGAAACTGGCAAATAGATATGGGGGGGCCATTTTTTGATGTTTGTATAATTCTTTATTATATTTGCTCTATTCTGAACTGATATGCTTGATTTCCTGCCCCCACCCCCCCATACACCATGATGGAGATGAATCTTTATCTGGTGAAAATGTTTAAAAATACTTTATACTTGGAGGAAATTGTTTTTAAATTGTAAGAAATATGTTCTGTAATATATTTTGTATTGGAGATTAATGTATGTTCAGATGAATAAGTCTTTTGGTGAAAGATGTTTGAATGTGGGGATATCTATGGTACATGGTAAGATATTATTGAAAGTAGTACATAAATAACTTTATTTTTTTTTAATTAAAATTGGAAACCACCTTTCAAATTATTAAACCAATTGACAAATACTATAATTAAACAATGCTTGAATACCATATGTGAATTTTCAGCCGAGAAAGGTTTTGTTGGAACAGCTGGCACGCGTACTACCACTGGAAGACGTACAACTTCCTGACCATGTCGTCCTTGTAAACACTGGAGACTCCCATGGTGCACTACTGGCTGCACATCTCACGGAACACGGACATCGTGTTATTACAACTATGGCCTTAGCTGATGTTAGGGCTACTATCTCTCATCTAGTAAATAAATTGCAGAAATTGTAAGTATAATTTTTTAGTGCATGCAAGATGATGACCTAAAAATACAATGGTTAGTGAAGCTAATCCATTTCATTTAAATCTCTCATATTGTCCAGTATACTGTACTTCATTCCACATGATCACAAAACACTGATCATTTGTATGCGGAAAATCCACAGAGAAATGGAAAAGAAAGATGAACGTTTCGGCCGATCAAGGCCATTGTCAACACCAGACGATCGGTCTGGTGTTGACCATCTGCTCAAAACCAAGACAGTTTTGAGCAGATGGCAACATGCAGGATACAGTACTCCTAAATTAGTTTGTATACCTCAAATTCATTTGTAGACTTGTAGAATTGTTTAAAACATCTGGTTGCATTAATGTAAAAGTGAAACAATCACCACTTACAGAAACAGTGCAGACGTCTTCCAGCTGAAGGAAGGAAACACTCAAAGGCACAAAGGAAAAAAGAAAGAAAGTCGTATACTTATACAGTGATCAGGTGGTTGAGAAATTTAAGTATTCCATTAAGTGGCATTGCTGTGTGAGGGTGCTTGTAATCAAAATGGTACTACTATGTGTAAAACCAAAGTGGCACTGCTGTGTGAGTGTAATCAAAATGGAACTGACTAAAAGTGTAACCAGAGTGGCACTGACTGTCAAAGTGGCACTGTAAAAGTGTAATAAAGAAAGAGAGCTGTTGAATGGGGAAAGGGAAATGTATTTTTACTTCCCCCTGCCACTGCTTCCATATATGTCAGAGGCTAATGGTCTACTAGCACTCAAGAGCATCTACTAGTTTTGAATTCATGTCTTTGTAAAATGGTGTAAAAATTGAACGAGTTGTGATGGTGAAGAGGTAAAAAACTTAGTTCATCACCGAGTCACGACTGCTGACTAATTTCACACACAATATTGATCAGTTTACAATGAGAACAAATTATTATGTGCAATTGTCTATGAATTACTCTAACCAAATATTGGTTGTAATTGTCCTCCACAGCTGCAACAGCAATTTAAAGGCACCAGGCCCCATGAAGGTGGTGGTGGTGGGATCTGATCTATACATCAGTTGTGTGTTACGGCCCTATGTAGACCAGTTCTCTTCCAAGCCACCAGACTTCCAAAATCATATTAGATTTCTCATCATTCCTCTTGGTAAGTGTAAGGCAACAAACGTTTGTCAAACTATAAATGAGCTAAGACACAAGATACATTTAAGTTAATATAATCCCTGTTAATAATGTATTGCTTTTGCTCCTATGACCTATAGGAAATAAATGTAATGTATGCATATTCAGTCAGATTACATTCGCTCAAGATTTCTTGACGTTTAATATTTTCTCCTATTTCAATAAATAGCCTTTATGAAAAAAAAATGTAAATTTTTTTACAGGTGTAAATAGTTTAGCAAAGTACTTAGGATCCATAGACTCTGTTTATGGTGAAGCTTTTGTCAGTGAATCATGGAGAGAGGTTGTAGAACGCTGGGAAAAGCCTGATGTACAAGAAGTTGTTAACCGCGTCCATCACTACCTCACACAAGCACAGCAAACATTACATCTGCCTATTGCTGAGGCTATGCTTACTTACAAGGAAAAGAGGTGAGAAACCTGTAATATTGTATTTATAAACACTGAAACAAATTGTTATACTTTTATACTTGACTAACCACTCTCAGCTGTAATGCTATGTATATAGCTTTAGTAGTATATTTCTTTTCCTATCATATAGCTATTTTGATGAGCAGTGGCTTAAAAGATAGCTACACCATTTCCAATTGTTACCATTCATGATGTAGAGGGATTTCTGAGGGAGATCCTCCTGTTGGCTTCCTGGAGCTATCTCTGTGAGATTGCCCCATTCTAGTGGATCACATCAGATGAAGGAGTTCTGTTTGGCCTACTGGGTCCAGCACTTGGCACCTCTCACAGTGGCAGAGAGAGTGAGTGACAATTTGCCACCCAACCAGGAATGCTTTCAAATTCAACAAAACTTTACAGACAGCTGGAGGATTCACAGAATTTGAAGCCTCGAAACTACCAAACAACTGAAATTTATTCGCATGAGATAAGAGATGTACTTGAGCTCAAAACTCATTAGTACGGATTGCCACCAACTGGCAGCCGGCTGCTTCCCACACCCAGCTTCTCTGGTCAGTTTAGTTGCTGAAGTTCTGATGGAAGGTTCAACTGGTAGTACTCTGGGTCCATCAGATGTAGTGAGTTCCTCTGCTTCAAGTTAAGTGCCAGCCATCTTTGGACTTTGTCCTGCAGGGGCCATTTGGTTTGTGTTTTCAAAGCAAATGTAGTAGCATTCCCAAACCTTCAAGTTTGGGATGCCACTACAGTACTCCTTTTTTACAAATCACTTGCGCTTTCTAGCCTTGAGTACTGCTCGTTACTCGCTTTCCCTTTCAAGGCAGGAGAGATTTCTGAAATAGAGGGAATACAGAGCACATATATGGCATGCATTTACACGACAAAGCACCTAAACTATTGGAACTGTCTCAAAGCTCTCAAAACTTACTTTTTAGGAAGGAGATGAGAGAGGTATCATATAATATATTCATGGAAAATACTGGATGGTCAGGTCTCAATAAGATGGTCACAGTTAAATAACAACATACTGAAGTGAAAGATGGTAAAAAAATGCAGAATAGGTCTGGTCATGAGTAGAGGTTGTAGTGGATATATCCACTACAACTGAGTTGTAGTGGATTTGTGGGCCTGCAGGCCACCCCAAGCAACAGATTGTTTGTCCAAGTTATCACAAGTCAAGCCTGGCCTCAGACTGGGCTTGGGGAGCTGAACAACTTTCAGAACTCTCTCCAAGTATACTCTAGGTTTCAGGTTTTTGCAGAGTTCTGAGAAAGTGCCTTGATTTCCTTTTGACCAAGACTGGTGCCAAGTCTGCAAGCGAATACATACTAGTTATGCAGGTTTTCTCATACTTGACTTTCTACTGTGCAGATAAGGCAAGATATGCTGCTTTTCTTGCTGTGTGGTGATGACCATACTTTTGAATTGTACCTGAGTTTGTTTCATTTTGGGTATTCTACTATTTCTTTGTGGCACCAGATCCCAACCTTGTCTTGGCTTGGGATAGTCCACAGCTTCATTTCTGGAAGTGTCAATATTCATGTCTCTTTCTATTAAGGAGAAAGAGGTTTCATCAGTCCTTAATGTTGCCTTAGCAGGACTCTCTTTGATCTCATAAACTTGCTGCAGTATGCTCCTATCTTGTTTGGTGATGTTGGATCCTAGCAGCTCCACGTTCAGGTTACCCTTTTGCATTTTGCTTTAGTATTGGTGGATTACAAGGCCCTGTCTCATTTGGTTGAGATAGTCTGTCTCGGGTCTTCTCTGCACAGGATTTAATTTCTGTGCTGTTACAGCATGAGCTTTTTTTTTCTTTTATATGTGTGTGTGTGCTATGGATTTTGTCTGGCCGTGTTGCATATATTTATGGGTACTGAAACTATGCCTTAAGTTATTCTCGCCACCCCTGCGTGATATGGGATCAGATTTCAATGCTACTTGTCTCATCTACAAATGGGTTGTGTTCAGCAATTTCCAGGAGTATGCTTAGTTGCCCTTGCTGTTGTTCATTTTTGTATCTGTGTAAGCTGATGCTTACAGCTGAGGGGGGCAACTTTTCAACCGCTTCACTTTGTATTCCGGTTGAAGGCCATTCTGTCATCTTACCTGAGAGTTGGAGTAACACTGGCAGTTTTTGGGGCTCCTGGATGTTGCACTGGTTCAAATGCACAATCGACTTCCTTGAGTGCTGACCCCTGTTTCTCTGATTCTTCAGATTGGCAGAATAGTTGGCCGACTAATACTGGTTGACCTTGTTGAAGTCATTCTGGACTCTGGTAGTTATTTCATGGTAAGCCTCGTCATGGTATGATGAATCTCACCTGGAATTGATCCCCCTGGCCATTCTCTGGTACAGTATTACGACATTCTGCCCAGCTGTCTACTCAACAATGTCGTTGGTGAATTTCGGACAAGGGATGATTGAGGTGATTTGGATTTCCTTCCAAATTTTCCTGTGACAAAAGGAGGATTCTAAAATGTTCAAGTTTATCCTCACTCTTTCCTGGCTCAATGTTAGGCTTAGTTCCTGGCTTAGACATTCCCTGTCTAAGATTCCAAATGACCATTTTGTCTTTGGTTCGCTTTGTGGTTCCAGATCAGTCTTGGCTTATTTTCCTGAAAGAAGAAGCTCTACACTTGAAGATCAGAGAAGAGCCTGGAACTACTTGAATAAATCTTCTGCATGAAGGACTGAATTGGCCATTGGGGAGCAAGCAGAATTACAAAGCCCACAAAGCTCTCAACTTCCTCAGGACTAATTGGAGTATCGAGGAAAAATAGATAATCTCCCATAGGTTCCAGTCAAGACATATTTGCATCTGCTGCAAGTGACCATGGTTTTGAAACAGAGCAACATATGCAGGCAGCATTTAGACCCACACCAATGCAAAACATGTGCACATGAGGAATGTTGAATTGGAATAAAACTCGTTCCACTTCCACTATCCATTGAAATTGGACGAAACCAAGTGAAGCTGTCTGCCAACACATTTGACACAAAAGCAATGTAGATTGAGGAGAGGACTAAACCCTGAGATGCTAGAAAAGAACAACTGGCCATCATCCAATGCCACAGGGAATAGAGCTACACAATCTGCTTTAATTATGCAACTCGCTATCTACAAAGTTTTTCTGAGTAACCAGGTATGTACTTTGAATAATTACATGTATATACACTAATATAATACAAGCATATTTAATCATGGAACATTTTTAATGTTCAGTGAATGCAGTCTTTAGATTACAATATTTAGTAGGATGGTTATAGATTATTAAATAGGTTCTAGTCAAAAATGTTGCTTGTATAGCATTAACAGACTAATGTTTCACACATGATTGTCAATGTAATATGTGACATTTCCAGTGGAGATGATGAATCATCTCAAGCATTTGTGCCATTCATAATGGATGTTCGGTTGGGAAGTGGTGATGTGACATCAACTTCAGTTGACCTTGAAGACCCTGCAACAGCTCCGGCAGCTGTTATACTTCCTGGTTCTCCTCCAGCAGCATCAACACCCACCACCGGACTTAATATTGATAAGACTCGGGAAAATACTACTCCACCGTCATCACCAAATATTAATAGTTCTCATTTAGTCAAGTAAGTGATTGAGCAAGTGTCATTTACCACTTAAGGATGTAGTGCAAAACACTTGCAGTTGTGTATGAGAGAATTTAATGCAGACCACTTTTAAGTGATGTAAAAATTAATTGTATAAATATTGATTTTCATGGATAGTCTGAACTCTAAAAATGCCGGTAATGTGGTGCAGTGATAAGTGCAGCTGGGTTACAGCCAGCTGCAAGGATTTCGGGTTCAATTCCAACAGCAGTACAGAAGCATTTGGACAACAATGAGTCACAGTAACATGACTGAAGATATGATGACCAAACCACACATCAGAAAATGGCGAAACGATGGCATTTTGGTCCGTCCTGGACCATTATCAAGTCGTATGTGATCATATGACTTGATAATGGCCCAGGATACCAGGTACCAGGTATCAGGTAACCAGGTATCAGGTACCAGGTATAAGGTAAAACCATTGTTGTTTCTCCATCTTCTTATGTGTGACAGTCATCATTTGGATAACAATTTCTTTCACCTGTTGTCTCTGTTCAACTAGCAGTAAAAAGATACCTGGGAGTTAGACAATTGTAGAGGGTTGCATGCTGGGGAAGATCAATAATTGGCCTGGAAGAACCTTAATAAACTTATCAGTCTTCCCATTCCTGTTAATGAGAAACTTAAAACAGTATCTGGAAATTCAATTGCATTCATAACACAATGAGGATTCAGCTTTGAAACAACAGCCATGTAATACAGTGCATTAGCATTGTTTTGATCTGAAGTGAGCACACTTAGCATATCAGTTCACCTTCCTTGGCATTCTTTGATATTTATTCATGTTCTTATATTTTATGCATAAATTTTCCCCGGCATTCTACCCAATGACCAACAAGCCACCAATGTGGCTTGTTGGTCAGTTTAGAAGAGCTTATCCTCTTTTATGGAAGCTGAACATATGAAAGTGTATCAATGAAGGTGAGAGACAAAACACCCATTGCTTAACAGCTCTTAAGTTGACAAACTAACTGTGCAGACCATCAAGAAGCCAAAACTAGCAATTAGCAAGGCTTTAAATAAAATAAATTACTGTGTGCACCAAATACATATATCTGTATGATATACTATTGTAAGTGACATACAGCTTGTTAGGTTTATCGAGGTTTCCCTAGCCATAGCTGAGTTTGTCCATATGGTCACCTACCCTGTTACTGGCCAGACCCAGCGATCTTTTACCAACACACTGAGTGATACAAACATCATCCACGGCACTACACAGTTTTCTATTTAAAATTGCAGTGCATCTTATTTCCTCAAGGAGGATGATCCAGTTACTCTTAAGTGTGGTTGCTGGTACTGACTAAGAGCTAAAATAGAGCTAAAACAAGAAATGAAGAGTTTGCTCCTTCTTCCATGGGTGTTTCTGTTCTTTGGTTACATTTATATTGCAGGCAGTAACTCACATTAATGTGAGTTATTAAATCTCATAGTTATAATTGAACCCTATTTCTATACTCCAAATCTATTCCCATACTTCAACCTTTTTCCTATTAATCAACCTTCTCTCCTTTCAACTCACTCTTACCATACAAGTTGACGTTCTGTACTACTGTACTTTCTTATATGACTTGTTTCAGTCCATCCTGGACTATTATTGTTGTCACTTCCTTTATTTTTAGATTTATGGCTTAGTTGTCTACATTTATATTGTTGTCCAACTGTTAAATATCAAATTTACTTGTTCTTTTCTTTATTCTAGTGCTCTTGTTTCTTCTGCCATCATTATATTTTTAGTGAAGCATTAATAGGTAACATGTTGAATATTTTAATTTAACCAGTGATAAATAAAAATCAATGACTTTTTCACATTTGAAAAACTTTAATAGTTGATGAAATCAAACTTTTATTCTCTACATGCTCCAATGATATCTTTTCTTCATCAGCTACAAAATTCTATCAGAAGGAATAGGGCAGGAGCCCCTCGATCTTCAAGTTGATTATTGGTTGGTGCGGGGATCAACTCGAGAAGAAAAAGAGAAGGACAAGGAAAAGGATAAGGCACGAGTTGAAGGTGGAAAATATACCCTTAAGACGAGCTTCCGAACTCTACAAGTAGCTCGGTTAGCACCGCTTGGTGTCACACATCCATTTGATCCCACCACGTGTCATCATTTAACACTATCTTTTGCCACTAAGGAAAAGAAACAAAGAAGTAAGTTGAAGTGTTCCTGAGAATAATTCATGTGAATTTTTTTTTTCACTTTAGTTATGGGATTAGGTTAGAAAGAAAGGGCAAAGAAAAGGTTAAGGCATTAGATAAAAGTGGAAAATATACCTTTAATATGTGCTGCTTGGCATCCTTTAGTGTTGTACATCAATGATGTTTATTTTATTAATGTTTTTCAAGAAATAAAAGATAATTTGTAGGCACTTATGCCATATAATTTATCTTTTATAGTTTATTGTATTAAAATATATAGTGTAATGATATAAAGTTTGTAAAATATTATTGAAAGAGCTAGGTACATGAGCAGAATTTTATCCTTTTCATCATGTTCCATACTCTTATACTATGGAAAGTTATTTGTCTTAGATAGGTTCACAGTTGCCCAAATCCTGGGTGAATCCATGGTTCTGATCAGGGAAGCAACCAAAGGGACTTGGCTCAGAAAGATTGATTTAGACAAATGCTTGAAAGCAAAGTTATGCCAAATGGGTAGGAAAGGAGAGAATTAAGTGGTGAGGGTCGTTGGATGGTCTCTCTATCAACAAAGATGATACACAGTTTGTATTGGTTTCCGCAACATAAATATAGTATATTATATCTGTGCAGTTTGATCATACTGTCCTGTACAGGAAAATAATTTGTTCAGTATATTAATGTAAGACATAATAAATACCAGGATTGATAGTACAAAGGCATTAAGTGGTATAAGAATGCTGTTTTTTGAGAGCCAATTTTTTTTCATTAATCTGTATTTGGTAAAGGATGATGATGTAATCACAATGATATATTTGGAAGGTTGCAAATGCTATTTTGGAGTCTACATTATTTTTATCAGGATTAAGGGTTGTAACTGCCATGGACAAAGCAAATTTTGTTGTTAATATTCATATTTCATTAAGGTGGTGTTGAATTCAAGGGTGAGAATTTTCTAAATAGAGTATAAGTATGTGAATGATCTTTAAGTGCGTGTGTCTTTTTTCAGTTATGCGGCTTGGTAAAAAGAAAGAAAAGGAACGCGAAACAGAGAGTCGACGAGAAGTTGTGGATGGTGTGAGTAGATTATTGGGAAGTGCCAAGAATCAACCTTTTAAAGGTATGTGTTTTATAAGGGGAACATCAGTCATTCTTCCCACAACCCATAACCTTCATGACACCATAATAAGAACACAACCATCATAACAACCAACCCACCATAATACTCACAACCATCACACCTAGAAATGAGTCCCAACAAGTGTAAGGTAATGAAGATAAAAGGAGACGGAGACCAGAATATATCTGTCATATCTACACTTTAGGTAATTACACTTCTACAGGTACACAATAACCACACCATGCCTGCATTGCACAGGGATAGCAGGATGCAATGGACATAGTGAGGCTGTCAAAGAAGTAGCTGGAGATGTCCACGGAGGAAGTCACAGCTGTGGCAAGATTGCCGGTAGCAATCCACGCGATGCAGTAGAACCATGGTGGGCAGCAGTAGTGGTGAAAGGACAGTGAGAGGCCATTTTGTGGTTTTTGTCCATTCTGGTTGGGCTGGGTGTTTTGTCACTCTTTGGGTCACCAATGTAACATGGACAGGTTTGGAGAATACACACACAATATAGCAATTTTAGATGTATATTTGATATAGTGTAGTTACAGTGGTTTGTTTGACTGGTACAATGGCACCGAGACAGGTTGGGTTGTAATTTGCTGATGATGGTGGAGGTAGTGATGTCTGAAAAGATAGTGGTTCATGGTAACTCCATAGTGTTGCTGCTGGCCTTGTATTCACGTTAACAATTTAAACGCAAGTTGTTTGTGTGTAGGTTAATGGGAAACATGCCTGGTATTTGTTGGATGTTATTAGCATTTCATGGAATCTGGGAATATTAAAGTAGCTGCTACATTAGTTCTAGCATAGTTGATACACTACTGTAACACACCACATCATCATAACAATCACACCACAATAACTACCAGCAAAACAACCACCTTCATAACCACAATGCCACAACACCACATCCACCTTTTAGTGCACTCATTGAAATGCATTTTGGATGGAGTGCACTGAGAAATAGTAAGGGAAATACAAGTAATGTTTGGCAGTGGGGATTCTCACACAAAGCATGTGGGGTGGAGCACCACAGTGAGACAAGTAGTAAGTTTGTGGTAGTTCCGAGCCTCTTGTGAATAAACAGCCGCCTGTGCCACCTCACCGTCGAATATATCTTCAAGCAGATGATGGAAAATCTAGCATTCATCTTTCTCTTATCCAAGTATGCCCTCTGGAAAAAAAAAGAGGGGAAAATAATGGAAAATGTGAAAAAATCTTTCCTGAAAAATTAAATTCATCCAGTTATACTGATATGTATTAGTAGAATTAGTTATACTGATATGTGTTATTAGTATGGTGTAATGCAAACACCAGTTTGCATTACACAAGGATTTACTGAAGTGACATTGGATGCCATAATATATACTTTTAAGCTTGGGTAGTTGCCAGGCACACAACTGATGAAATGAGCCTGGCTAATATGCTTAGTTGAAGGGTTAAAGTGATCTGACATTCATTTGTTATTTTTTATTAAAAATTTTGAAAGATGCACAATTTCTTGTAATTTAACTGATATGATTGCCAAATTATTTACAGATATCTTTAATTAATCCCCTTATTTTTCCACAGTGAGCATAGACTCGGCAGAATGGACAAATGTGAAGTTCTTCCAGTTGTCCTCCCAATGGCAGACTCAGATCAAATCCTTCCCTATTTCTCTCTTCAGTCTACAAGACTCAAATTTGTGACTTAGTACCCTTCATGAATCTGAAAGTTAGTTTTTTTTTTTCAACTCCAGGACACAAATGACCACCAGCATCAGAAATTAGAACCTTAGGTCATCACAATACAAAGCTTAACACCACAAGCAATAAAAGTCATTAAACAATCTCATGTAGTGATTCCTATAACTGCTGTCACTCTTTGAGGAATAATTTAATTGGCTACAAACTTATTAAAATATCGTGTAAGGTGAAAAATAATAATTCTTCGAAGATGTGCTTCAGTTACATATTGTAACATTTCATAAAATGTTATAAAGAAGGCTTTGGACAGCTTAAATAATAGGCAAATAGACCTTAGTCAGCAATCCCTGATCTCATGTCTAAAATTGTGTTGTTGTCTGCCATATAAAATGGAAATGTGAAAATGTAAATGTCATTAACTCCATGTCTAGGTTTATGTGGTACCTGAAATAGGGAAAGCTCAGCAGTTTCAAAATACATAATTATCCAATCTCTTACTTGTATAGGATGCAGGTGCTCACCAAATTGTTTCCATGTGTTTGGGATTGTTGAGTATGCCAAATATTTCAGTTACTATAAATCCTTAATTGTTTTGTTGTGAACTAATATTTGATTCGGGAATATATAAAAATTGTATTTCACAAAACTTTGTATATCACTGAAACACCTTTAACATATATTGAACGAACAATTAATTAAAAAAAAAAGTCATAAAATAGCCATACAAATTGTTATTTTTCTTTCAAATGTAATTGTCATTGTGTACTGGTATAAAAGCTGGAATAAGATATTTTCTCAAGTTATCATAAAAATGGGAAATACTTGAGAAAAGTTTGTGCATTCATTAAGGTTCCAAAGTGATTATAACTATCCTCTTTGAGATACCCACAAATGGCAGAGTCTGACAAGTATCTTGCTTCCTAGTTGTTGTGTATGTTTTGAAAAGTACGACTTGATGTGTATTATTAATTGCTTCACAGTGAAATGCTCATGTATAGGAAAGTTATGCTTTTTCATTCTGTATGACTGTTGTGATGGTGTATTTTTGTATGACTGCATGATATGGTGGTGATAAGAGATACTAGAGTATTTTAAAGCAAGTTTATGTATGGCCTTATTAAGCACAAACCTGTACACTTTGAGGGAAGGATGAAGTTATAGAATGTGAAAGAAATTGTTTGATGTTTTATTAAATTTTATCAGTTAAAATTAAAAATATAATGTAGATATGAATATGTACCGAGTCAAAACAGATTGATTTCAAAATTTTTACTCGTAAATGAATGTAAAAACCAATATTAATGATGTTAAGAGAATCAATCGCCTATATAAGATTTTTTATACATTTGTTGCATTATCATTACATGAATATTGAAGGTTCTAGTATCTGCACAGTGTTATCCCTCTGACCTTATCTGAAGCATGTCTGATATGCATTGTATCCTTAAAAAGGCATATAAATGTGTATTAAAGTTCATACTTGAATAGTTATTTTGAATAACTAGGCAAGAACAATGAGCTTTAATAAGTATTTTTGCACCACTTTAAATAGTTGGTGGAAAGCCCATAGTTTTGTTAGAAGTTCTTGATTATGCACCCAGGGTTGTGAGTCATTCTGCATAACTTATTTGCAATGCACCCAAGAGGGCGAGTCTACCAGCATAACTTGTGCATATACTACACTTTCATAAAGAAATTGAATAATTTGTCTTTAATAAGAACTGGACTATAGACCCAAAACAGTCTTAATATAATAATTACAATTAGATAGTATCAAAACCTTAAATATTCTATATATATATATGCATAGTTTCAGAGATTTAATATTTAAAATGTTTAGAATATTGAGAGTTTGTAAGTTTAAGATATAACTGAAATATGAACCATAGAACAAAGAATTTTAGGCATCAAAATAATCTGGATATTGTCAAATAATCAAACTTATCAAAGCCTTTGGGGTTTGTAATATTGTACACATTTCTAATGAATCGATAAGAACCACCTGGCATGTAGGATTCATTTTATTGCATAAAGAGCGACTGGATTCTCAACTGAATTTCAAGTTATATTTGCAATAGCATTAAGGCAGTGGGCATGGTATGGCAATATTTATGACTTGAGAAACACTGTTCACATTAATATTGCAAGAGTTGATAATAACTGGAAGGATTTTTTGTAAATCATTTTTTTATCGCAGAAAGGATCTTTCCAATTTGTTGTCAACCTTGTTAGGTCATTGAAGGGATGTTTTGGAAATACTGATACACAAGAAATTAATTCTGGATACAATGTCAGACATGTCCATTTTCTGCATAATGGCAACCTTGATAACATACATAAACATCTTGACATTCATTTGAATAAAATTTTAGTCAAGTGCTAGCAGAAAAGCTGTGTTGGCAACAGTATTTCCACTGATCTCATGGTGTCCAGAGTTTTAATTCTATTATCTGAACCTCTTTCTGAAGCCCTATATACATCCTTTCCTTAGGCTGGTGATAAAAGCCTTTAGAATATCACCCAACCCCACCCCTGATGTCTGGAGTCTGCCGAAGGATAAAGTATTAGTGGCCTTGTGGGGCCAAAAACCACTAGTCTCATGCTTGTTAGGGCTGGGAGTATCCATAAAGAATCTTAAAACTATTTGTGATTGGTTAAATATATTAATTTGATCAATATATATTTCACAGTTTTTCTCATAAAAGAAAATGAGATGTTTTCAGCATCTTAAAACTTGAATTAAAGAAGCTACTGATTACATATTTATGCATGTATATATATATTTTTTTTACACACACACACACACACACACACACACACACACTCTCACTCACTCGCTCTTACTTGTGTGAGTGTAATTATTGTCACTAAGTCACACACTCCCTCTCCCATCTCATTTCTGCTGCTGCTTTCCCAGTCAGCAGTATTCTCATGACCAGTGTAGATCTAATACACAGTCTTAAGACTATTTCAGTTGTTTATCATGGAAAATGATGTTAATGGCTGACAAGAAGAAGAAGTGCTTGCAAAGCACCATGGCCAAGGAAGAGGCAATCTATTACTCTAGAGATGAAGCCAGAGATAATCAAGTGCTCTAAGAAGAAAGGAATGCCAACAAAGATTCCACATGTTTATGGCATGAACTTAAATTTTGAGCATATGCAAGGTACTGTACCAATTAAATATATACTATTATAATCTAATCTTGTGAATAGTGACTTGGCAAACTACAAACAGGAGTGAGGACTAGAATCATAGAAATCCCATCAGGCCACGTTTTCCAACCATGCATCATCTACTTTTTCACCAATTAGACACACTATAAATGATTCACCAACCTCTGCCACTCATGCATGATCATTTACCCATCTCCAGCAATTAGATCTCTTCACTTCTCAGAAACTGTTAACTTAGACAATCAGGATAGTTCTATAGTCTTGATAAATAATTTGCATCTTATATTACTTGTTCCCAAATTATTGGTTTTATGGGATGATTTTTATGGTTAGGGAAAGCATCCCTCATTTATAACATTGTACTTATGGAAAATCTGGTTCCAAGTGGTAAAATGTACCCTAGGTCATTAGATTTTAAAAGTAAAATGTATATAATTCCTAGAATAAAAATGAAGGGATGCACTACCATTACAAACTCCACATGGCCTGGGTTAGCAACAAAACGTTATTTATTCAAACTGTATTTTACATTATAAGGTAAAAAAGTACAGCAGAATGACTTAAAACTGTAAATTTACAAATTTACTAATAATCGAAGAGTAAACATTTTGAAAATACTGTACTGAATGTTGCTATATTTCTGCTGTCAGTCTGTTGAGAGTACAGTAAGTAGGCATTTGTCATGCAGTTATCGTGGTCTGTATGGACATAGCTTTTTACAGTGGAAAAGTTTTTACACCTTGCCAAGGGTTCCATTCTGTTACAGTTCATTCTACTGAGACTCCATGGGGCAGTAATTTATTTATTTGTATGTATGCATGCAGAATAACATTTAAAAAGAAATCATTGCCGAGTGTATTCAACACACTCAGGCCTTTGTTGACAGCAGAATGACTGCCAGAAGAGCAATAGGGAAGCAGTTTTGTAAGTAGTTCATGGGAACAGAAGCCAAGGAGGAGAGAGTGTTACATCACAATGAACAAAATGCTCACCAAGTTCTGCCTTATGTAATCGATTCTCTTTTCCCTGGTTTCCGTCCCCATGAATGGCCCATTATAAAACCCCTTCTCCATTCCTCTTCGGTCAGTCATTCTGCTATTGACAAAGGCCTGAGAGTGTTAAAAACTCTCTTGCAAATATTTTACCCGAGTTTACCTGAGAACCACTAACACTAGTGGCCTCGATGAGGACAGGATGTGACTTCCCCCTCCCCCCCATTTGCCTTGAACTTTTCCAGTTGTCAAAAGATCTTTTGTTTTTCCCTAATATGTGGTTATTCTGTATTAATAGAGAAGTGGTTATTGATCTTTGTTGCATAATATATTATTATGCATAAATTGCCTACACACACACTGTATTTCTTTCACTGAACTCTTGTATTTCACATACACTAATACTGTATATGCATGTGTATGTACTGTATGCACATACAAATATGCCAATCCTAGAAGTAAGAGAGACGACATGATTGCTATGTACAAAACTGTAATAGGAATTGCCAAAAATTGACAGCGGAATTCTTGTAACCTGCAACTTCAAGAGCAAGAGGTCATGTATCCAATCTAAGGAAACAGAGGAGCGAAAAAAAAATATATAAGTTTTTGAAATGTCTGATGAAAGAGTACTGAGAAGATGGGACACCATGAGCATCTTTCTAATCCTGTAACTATGCTTGTGTAATTACACCCTCCCCCCAATCCCATCCCATCCCATCCCCCACACACACACACACACACACACACACAGTAATTCATTATTACTTTCAATGAACAAATTTTTTATATCTTAAGTACAGTAATCACATTTGAATTTCTAAAGTTTTGTCATGAAAATCAATAAAAGGCATTTTCAGTTTAAACATTCATCTTGTGATACGTGGTTCAATGGATGCCCCCTACCTCAAGTAATTGAATGTGATGTAAACATTTTTTTGCATTTGTAGAGATTTAGGTGATCTAGAAAATAAGACTAGTATGCTGTGTATGTGCTGATAATTTTTATATGTCCTACTTCAGAATTGTCTGTAGATTATGAATACTGTATTGAATGAGGATGATAGTTATCTACACTTATATGAAAGTTATAGATCATACAGAAGAAAGTACAGTACAGAATATGATAACGTACATAAATTTTCACTTTTGTAACAATATTTGAAGTTTTATATATGCAATGTTGGAGGAGGACGAGATGTAACAGTGTTGAAATGGATTTTAAACAAAAACAGTGAGGTGTGTGTATGTGCTTTCAGGAAAAAAAAAGGAAAAAAAAAAAGACTTCTTTCAAGTAGCAGGAAAGATGGTGGAAGTACATACAAAGTCTCAGAATTATTGGCGTGTCACATTAAGCAATATATTTTACCGGGATGCTGACAATGAATAAATTACCCTATTGAATGAAAGGCGTTTGTAATTAAGCTTAGCTTCAAGCTTCTTGTTAGCAAACACAAGTTGCATTCATAAAAAGGTAATATTTTTGTCAATGAAAATAAGCCAAGCAACATATACTATTAAGTTGGCTTACACAAAATATTGTAGTGAAGCACAGTTGTAGTGTTTCAGTGATAATTTTTGTCATGAATCATAAAGAGTTGCCATTTTTCTTTTAATTTGAGATATATTAGTAGGACTTGCTGATAATTTCAGACTAGCAAAAAAAAAAAAATCCTAATCATAGTACTTCATGGTGATTGTGGCAATTGTTGGATTGGTTATGATGTCAGACTGTAACAAGAGCCTAATTCCTGTAACTCAGGTAGGCTATGGCCATTGTTAACAGAAATGCATCTTGTTCTTCCACTTGCTTTGGAAAGGAAATTTAGCACAGTGTTTATCAGAGTAGAATGCTCTTGTGTATAGAAATATTAAAAGGTACCTTGCATTTTGTATGTGATATGATCAGCAATTTTAAGTTACTGTAGTGTGCTTTACTGTGATCTTTTCCATTTATGCATTGGTCATAGTAAAGATATTTAGAATGATATAATTCTGAATGTCTCAGAGGCAAAAGCAAAGTTATTGTGTACTGTATTAACAATTTACTGTTCATTTAGGATCATTTTGTTATAAAAATCAAAACTTAATACAAGTAGAGCTTTATCAGAGTTGAAATTTGTCATTTTTATTTGTATTGCATACAAAATTAATATTGATAGGGCAAGCTATAATTGTATTATGTACATATTTAAAATTTTACGATGATGAACAAATTATATGAAATCATTTGCTTTGTTCAGTTTTTAACTCTGGTATACTTTGACCTAAATACTCATTCTTCTTTTTAAAATGTTTTAGATACTTATCAAAATTATGCTTGTCACTTAAAGAAATAAAAGGCAGAATTCTTTGTGAAGTGCTGAAGTATTCAGAAAGAGTGATTAAGAATCAAGATTTTCACTTTGCTTTCTGTGAAATGTATTGCAATATTTGCAGTCAAGATAAGTGTTTGTGAATCATTTTCCAAATTAATTTTCCAAAGAAACGGAAGAAAATTATACAAATGCTCAATTAATAATACAAATAATATTTGTCATGTTAACATAGCTCAATGTAATTCATAATTGGCTTGAAGCTCTTATTGTATTCTTAGGTACATAGTCTTCATTAGGTATATGTATTCTTCATACATTTGTTTTGGCTTTATGGTTGCTAAATGCATGTCCAATTTTTCCCCTCAGTTCAAAGGAAAGTTAAGTGTATGCCATTAAATACGTGGATTTGCGTATCCAGGTAATGTTGTGGAATATATTGCTTTATTTGGGTACCTCCATGATGTAAGCCATATAAACCATTGTATTGCTTACCAGAAATGAAAACTTTGCAGTGAAAATTTAATCACTTTCTTTTTAAACATTTTATACTCAAATAGTTCTCACAAATAGAAAAATAATTTCAGAATTGTATAAAATGCTCTTGTGAGTAATGTACAGTATGTCCATGTTAAGAGGAACACAATAGCTAAAATATATACATTTTCTATATATTTTTTGTTCTTAAAAACAAAATTTTCAGTAAAGTATTCTGTCGGACACAAAATACGCTAATCAGTTGCTTCTAATTTTTCCTACTACTGTACTGTGGTTGCTGCTCATAATTAGAATCCCTTTGAGAAATTCTAGGATTCACTCAAAGACCATATTAATAGTGGAAGACTAAAAAGTGTCAACAAGGCTGAAAATCCCATTTTTGTGTATATTTTCTTCATGGATGGTGGTTTAACTTTGTAGGAGAGGTGTCTGTAATGGGGGTTCTGGCATTTAGCTGTCATGAATTATTTCTGAAAAGACAATTATATCTTGGGAATCACAAGTAATTAAATAATTGTGACTTTGGATGACGCAACCGATACTTGTGGTGTTCACCAGCAGTTACTTCAGAAAGCAGGTCTCTTCCTAAGTACGACGGTGAAACTGTATTTGGATTAGAAAATTATTTTATGTATAATAAGCACTGTATCTTGTGAACTGAATTTTGTATATTGTATATTACAAATGTTTTTTTATTTAGCACTAAACGAAAAGAAATTAGGTTGGTAAGTAAACCAGAAATGAAAGACAGATACTCATGCTTTTAAGTATAGGACACATTTTGTACACACATTTTGCATAGGTTAAGTGTCACGCTATGAATAGAATGTCGGCTACTAAATTTTCTTGTACTGTCTGTTTTTTCCTTTCATTAGTGGATGATAAAGTCTTGTACTCCCTTTTACACACAACCATACATATCACACCATTTTCTGGTCACTTTTACTAATGCAAAATTTTGGAGACTCTTCAACACTTGTACTTATTTTAGAAAGAAAAAATTCACTTGGTCATCCTCTTTCATATCATATTTTGTCATACTTTTTATAAAATAGCCTTCTGTTTTGTATATATTATGTGCCATGGTAGGTTCTAACATCTTTGTTCCTTGTTGCCTTTTCGATCAACTTTTTTTTTTTTTAAAAAAAGAGTTCTACTGTATTTGAGATTGTTTATTTTCTTACTATATACTGTAATCGGATAGTCACGGCACAGTTTCTCTACTTCATTAGAATTTTCATTTCGTAATATGTACAACCTTCTGAATGAGCTATTGAGTATTGCTTCTCTCACCCATTTTCTATCACCGTACCATCCTCTGTAAAAGGAAGGCAGTGTAAGCTGTAGTGACTAATGTCACTCTGAATACATGTTGGAATATATATGGAATTTTATTTCATTATCCTCTCATACATTACCAGGTGTTAATTCTAAGGGCTCTGTCAAACTTTGAGAAACAATATTAATAATAATCCTGTACTGTAATAATAATTTTAATTAGTTTAAAAAAACTGTACTGTATATTGTTATCATTACAAATAAATATGACTTGTACAGTGGAACTTTGAGTGTGTAAATTTGCAATAATCGGCAAATATCTTGAGATTTTTTTTTTTTAACAATTTTGAAATCAATCTCTGGGGGAAACCACAAGCTATCTCGCTGAGATGGCTCCCAGCTACTAGGTCACATCGGCTGTGGAGTTTTGTTGGGCCTAATGGGGACCAGAGGCAGAACCTGGCCATCTCACAAAAGCAGAGAGCATGTGACACCACCATCTTGCCGGGAAAGCAATCATAAAGTTACCGAATCAATATACAGTATTGGTTTTGTTGAAACCACTGCTGGTTTCAACAAAACCAAAGTCTTAAAACTGGCAAATGAGCTTCCCCAACAATGTAGACAAACGATCGATTTCATCCTTCTTGTGGACGAGCTCATAAGTACTACCCCTCAACCCAACCTGTTTGGGTGGCCTGGAGCTCTCAGTCCCTTACAGCCTTCCATAGCACTTCTAATGCTGATATGGACATGTGTGGAGGTGAAGTTTAGGGCTCTCAGGTCATCAGTATAAGCTATTACTGATAAAGGGCAGCAAACTCTGAATGTATACCTTACATCACTTTTCACACTAGAGAGATTAGACAACATTGCTGTGCCCACTAAAATAAACGAAGCTGGTGGCATCTAGTGGTCTTGAGGACAGGAAGTCAGCTGCTTCAGAAAAATCTCCCCACAAAAAAAAATTGTCCTAAAAATTTATCAAGCTGGATTTTGAATTCCAGCAGTGCTTTGGCATTTATAGCTTTGGTAGGTAGGCAGTGATAGATACATGCTTAGTCCAGCTATGGGTACATCACATGTGTCCTGTGGCAGTTCTTCGCCGCTACCTGCAGGTCACCAGTTCTGCTTCGGTGGACATCTTGTTAGTTGACCCTGTTTCTTTGGTCCCCCTGTTCCAAAAGCTCATGTTTTTTTTTTTCATCCTAGTTCATGCCGACTCTCCTCCTCCCTGGTAAGGCCCATTTTTGCTGTCTGGGGAGTCACAGGGTGCTTCTCAAAAATCCCAGCATTGAATGTCATGAAATACCTCTTTTTTTTTCCCCATGACATTTAATGCTGGTACAGTAATATCATGAACCCCAGTGCCTCCCTTCTTCTCTACCAGGTTAGGTAGTAAGTTCATTGGTGGGCTATTCATTAGCCCCAGAACCGAAAAAAGAATATGGCTGCATGCAGAAGCTGAGCTGCCTGGTGGTAGGATTTGGTACTAAGAGTTTCTAACAAATTCTGAACGCTTCTCTTGTTCTGTGTGAATCGTTTGCAGAATTAAATGGAGATCTTAAGGCTCGAGTTTTTGTTATTCCAACCAGTTGTCTGTAAAGGTTCACCGCCTTTCTGTATACTTTTCCCGTGTGGTATCGAACTGTCTCGCTTTCTATGCCTCTGTAAGGAGAGCCAGGTTTTGCCTCAGGTTCCTGGTAGGCCAAACTGAACTCCCATGTCTGATGTGACCCATTTGCATGGAGCAATCTCAGCAAGATAGCTTTAGGGAGTCACTTGGGTGCTCATCCAATGATATTTTGTTTTGTTTTTAAATTTTAAGAGATGGGTACAGGCAGATTATTTCTGACATGTTAGCAGGCTTACCGCCTTTTTCTTTTCATAGCTCATATTAAACCTCACCCTACTAGTGTTCCCTGGAACATGGCCCACCAATTGGTTTACAGTCTGGTTCCCAATTACTGCTAGGTGGACAGGGACAAACAATTAAGGCTTGGTGCCTAGTCAACCCTGGCTGCCCTGGGCTTTAACCCAAATGTCTTCGCTCTCAAAGGGTTGGGAAAAACTCCACTGCTGTGCAGCTCTGACCACTGTTGTAAATTCTCACGAATCTGTTTGTATAATTCTTAATAATTCAGTAATAATAAAATCAATTATTTGTATTCATTTTACATATACTGTATTATACAAATACTATATTATACAACATTTATAATATTGATACTTTTTGTAACATTGAAATTCCTCTTGAATTATTTCCACTTCCTGATGGCAGCTAATTCCTTATCAGGAAATCAAGGGGTGATGCAAACACAGCCCCTTATCAGGTAGGCTCTTATCACTTCTAGACCAGCTAGTGCAGCGATGAGCTGGGAAAGGTGGAAGAGTGTGGCAGAAAAGGGGCCAATATACGATTCATTCTACCATTATACTCTTGTACAATACTTTGCCACATTAGATAAATTTAACTTTCTCTGGGACATTTGAGTGCACAGTAAACAAAGCAAGAGTAACTTTGGAAAGCCAAAAGGTAAGCAACATTTGTCGTTTGTAAATTTTCAAATGGTAAAAACTGTCTTCGAGGAAGTATAGTGTGTGCAAGTGTTAACCAAAGTGAACTTATCTAGTTGTATCTGCTGGGAACAAAATCTAGCTCTAAGAGCTATTCCTTATTGTAATTGTACCTTGGAAATTTATACATACCAACGTCCCAGCGCTTCAGGACATTGACTTTATATGCACAATATGCTGTTATAATATTAATTTATATTTGAGAAAATTCCCGTTTTGAATGAACAGCATCTACAAAATTCATGAATGCGTCTGTGGGGTCGACCGTTGGATGTAATGGACTTGAGTCGAGGACGGGTTGTCCCCAGCAATGCAAATATACTAATTTGATTTCGTCCTTCTTGTAACAAGGACGAGCTCATAAGCACTACTCCTCAACCCAACCAGTTTGGGACTGGTAGCTCCCAGTCCCAGTCTCAAGACGGGAGACAGAGCAAGTTGAATAGTTTTGAGGCCAGATTCATGGATCTGAAGGTTTCTCATAATCCATCCTATTATTTTCTAGCTGACGCTATATTTAATTAGTTATGCTAAGTATTAGGTCGTCAAAGATTATTCTCAGATCCTTTACATATTGCTGTCGTCAGCATGCATACAAGCTACGTTACGTCCGTTCTTAAAGGAGTTCATTGTTGACAATAATCCTATCAAAGTGAGAACCGACAGCGAGGGGAAAGATTATGCTAGAGGTGAGAGGAAGGAAACATTGTGAGTGCGCGAGGTGAAAGGGAGCGGGCATTGTGAGTGCTCAAGGGGAGAGATGAGGGCAGATAATGTGAGTGGCGAGGACTTGCCACCTGGCGCCCGTCTGGCCTTATCTGTTAATGTTTACACGACTATCAAATGGAGTGGACAAGTATTTTGTTAATTTCCGTAATAAAGAAAATTCCGAAGGCACCATAAGTGAACCAATACTAGTATAAATAGTGCCTCTGAATTGCCACAACCATTAACAAGCTTTATACCGTTACTAACCCCCCGTCCCATAACAAATCCTTATCCTGACCCCTTCCTTCCCAGTGCTATATAGTCGTAATGGATTTGCGCTTTACCTTGATAGGTCCTTTCTCTGCTAGTCAACGATACAGATATAACCGTCAAAGACCCTCGTTTTTTTCAAAAAGATTATTCAAACACTATGCCCTTGTGCGTATTTTGCTGCCCAGAGAGGGCGGGAGACGGCTGCGTGCACAGTACAAGACGGCTGTATAAACTGGACGTGAGGTAACCCTTCAGTGTGAACGTGCTGAGCAGGTAATCCTCAATATGAACGTGCTGAACAAGCATTATTCGATTCAGCGACGGAGATAATCATTTGCTGTCGAACCAAGTACCATACCAAAAAATGCCTGGGCGAACATACCCCGCCATGAGTCCCGAGGGAGTGGATTACAACAGCAAGCCCCCGGGGGGAGGGGGGATTACAACAGCAAGCCCCCGGGGGGAGGGGGATTACAACAGCAAGCCCCCGGGGGGAGGGGGGATTACAACAGCAAGCCCCCGGGGGGAAGGGGGATTACAACAGCAAGCCCCCGGGGGGAGGGGGGATTACAACAGCAAGCCCCCGGGGGGAGGGGGATTACAACAGCAAGCCCCCGGGGGAAGGAAGATTACAACAGCAAGCCCCCCAGGGTGTGAACTACAACCAAAATGTTATAAACCCAAGGCAAGATAGATTACTCCTCTCATAAGATGGGATGCCCCACTCATAACTGGTGGCCAGCGCTTCGACCTATTCTATGAAAAACAAACCACACAATACAAATTAGTACAATGGCTTGTGACCCGACTGTGCTAAGTTTCGATATTTACAGAAGGAGCGAAGTCTGGGCGCGAGACCGACTTCGCCCAGCATCTTGAGGTGCAGATAGCAGACTAGACGAACTGCTTCCCAAACTGGGGGCCATGGTCCATCTGGGGATACCTTTTTTATATGTAGGGGGGGGGGGTCTTATAAATTGATGATGCGGTATACAGGTTATGATAGCAAAAGATACCAGATGGGGCTTAGTATATATTAATGGCCCCTTAATAAGGATGCTATAGGAAAAAGGGGTTATGACCGTTAAGAGTTTGGGGGGAACCACACACACCAAAGAGAGCTCAACCCCCGCAAGCACAATTAGGTGAGCACACACACACACACACAGTCCCGATCCTGTGCCAGCCAAGTCCTGTACGGGCTCACCATAGCCCGTGCTACTTTCAACATTTTGTTCCGAGTAGCTGAACCTAAAATAACATTGGGAACCAGTGGGTCACTTGAGCGTTACGAAATTCTGAACCAAGTCTCAGACTCCAGTATATCATTACACTGCTGTGTTCTGGAATAGGATTTTTATTGTATTTCGGCGTTTCTATTAGTTTCAAAAGATTGAAAAACATCAACTTAAGCTGTTTTAAGCAACCCGTCTTCAGACCAAGTTCATTCCATCCAGCGATCCACCCTAAAGACGCATTTATAAATTTTAAAATGCTGTTCATTTAAGACGGGAATTTGCTCAGATATAGATAAATATTATATAGTAGCATATTTAGGCATTAGTTAGGTTAGGCGTTTAGGTTCCGTTGGCAATTATTTGTATTTGTAGTACGTGGGAGAAGCATTTACAGCGTTGTGGTTCGAACAAAAGTCGTCAGTGAAGCACTAGTTCCGGAAGTTTTCGGACGTCAACAGTTGTAATTCGTGTGTAAACCGTTTTTCATTCATAAACACCTGGGGTTTGGCGGGTGCGTGAAATGGACTTTCGCCTTTATGGGACGGGCTGGTTTTAAGAAGAAAAGAATAACGGAAACACGCCGACATGAAGCAGTCTTGCCATCGAGACGAACACACAGGAATATACAAATGCTGCCGTTTACACAAACCAAAATTATTTAACTGGTTACTTTCTGACTACGATTCCCTCCACCAGATGGCAGAGAAGCACCAGCTGGCACTTGAGGGCAATATAGTGGGCGTGGTCAGCATCACAACCCCTGTGAAGAACTTCGACAGAACCATCAAGGATCAAGTTACCTGGGCGGCCTACAGGTATTTTTGTAGTAACAACTGTACACACTTTTGCAATGCTTAACATCTAATCTCTACTGTATTCGCTGGTAGCAGCGTTTGAGACTGCAGATTCTATACACCATGTCGTTTTCTTTGACATATTTCGATTCAAGTTCATGACGTGTTGCTTCTGTGTGTGTGTGTGTGTGTGTGTACTTACCTAATTTGTGTGTGTGTGTGTGTGTGTGTGTGTGTGTGTGTGTGTGTGTGTGTGTGTACTCACCTAGTTGTGTTTGCGGGGGTTGAGCTCTGGCTCTTTGGTCCCGCCTCTCAACCGTCAATCAACAGGTGTACAGATTCCTGAGCCTACTGGGCTCTGTCATATCTACATTTGAAACTGTGTATGGAGTCAGCCTCCACCACATCTATTTATAGATGTGGTGTGTGTGTGTGTGTGTGTGTGTGTGTGTGTGTGTGTGTGTGTGTGTGTGTGTGTGTGTGTGTGTGTACATAGCAGGTGTTATCCATGCAGCACTCTTGCGTTCGTCATCCTTGCACCAAGACGTAATCGTGTTCATAAATCCTCAAATCTAAATCCTTGGACGTTTCACCTACGCATTCTACGTGTACTGTGTCACAGTAAATACCGGGTTCAGTGTAAAGCCATTTCCTAGTGTTTTTTATTGACTTCTTGTGTTAGCGACGTTCGTGGTCGAGAGAATAAGCAGTCGTCCGGCCTGCCTTTATTATGGTCATGTTTTTAATATTGCGTTTACGTAATAGTTACTAACATCAATAGAAGCCAAATTTGTTAAATATAAAAAATCAATTCTGGGCATGCCGCTATGTCAAAAGAAAATTTGGCTTCCACATTTTACCGGTACACGGATGCTGTGTATATACACCACTTCAGTGTAATGTAAACAGTTTACATTAATCTTAGACTGTTCAAGACTAAAGTGGCCGTAATATCCCTCCATAGGTTTATAGACTCAGCAGTTTATAGACAGAGCCCAACACGGTATTAAAAAAAAGGCCAAGACTTCAAGTATAAGACAGTACCAAACTTCCAACATTATTGCCGTTATGTCTCGTCCCCAGGGCAGTCCTGCGAGCTTGCGAAGAGGACGCTACGAATAATGACCCGGGCAGCCAGCAGGAGGCCACCGACCGCCACCTGGGGTCCACGGACGCCAGCCACTACGGCAGGCCCTGCGTCGTCTCCCTACAGGACGCCATGGTCACGTGAGTCCAACCTTCAAAACACGAGAGTCGTATTCACCATCATATCTAGCGGTTACAAGGACACGAACAGTAGTGACAAATGACTACACTAATAGGGGGGGTAGAAATAGCCTAAGCTATTTCGCCTGCATAGCCTAAGCTACTCTAGCCCTTTTGGGATGTATTTTTGTCCTTGTCTCAATAAACATACTTGAACTTTAACCACAGTAATTCATCATTTGGACGCGCTTTGATGTCAAATGTTGTTCGTGCAGTGAAGTGGACTCGATGCAACAGTGAGATACGTAAATAATATTATTAATGTGTCACTGACAACTGTCATTAATGGACCTCTAATGACTATAGTGTAGTCGTAGGTGAACACTTGTCCCGCCTACCGAGATCTACTACGAATCATAACCCTTCTGAGAATTGACTTCTATATCAGCAAAATGAAATTCCAGCAACATTTTATGTGAAGATCAAAGATCAATGTAAATTAATTAGGGTGGAATTTTTTTTGGACAACCTTTATGTATTTTTATTAAAATTCTTCATGACGTTTCAAATACACAGTTTTCATTGTCAGCTCTTATGGAAATAAATTTAAATAATTAAACAAAAGAAAACATTGCTAAATTTCTAAGCTAATATAGATTTTAAAAGTATTTCTAACCTTTAAACATTGACAAACAAAATTACAGCACAAATTGAAGGACAAGACAACATAGAACAAAACTACTCACTGTAATGGTCAACAGATGTCGATACAATAGATGCCAGTCACATTAACTTTCTAGGAAGGAAAGCATGAAAAAAATATGTAGACAATAATGCAAGCACTATAGATAAAGAAAAGCAAAGAGAAAAAACTGCTCAATATTAGACCGTACACAGCTGTAATGCATATTTTTTTTTTTAAGAACGAGGCTCATTTATGTAAGTGCGCATTCGATCCCACAATTTTCGTCGCCCCTTAATCAACAGCAATATTTATGTGCAGTAATTCCTTAAGCAGTAGATCAGAGTAAGTATTTATAAATAGAAAAGTCACATTCGTAAAATTGATAATCTAGAGAGAGTTCTCGAATCCTAAAAAAAAAAAGGTTTGTTCAAGGGGTAAACCACTCTGAAAGATAAACCTTTGTAGTCAAGAATCCTTATCTCAAGTTTTATAATGGAACTTTAGATATACTCCGTATTACAGGCGTTATCAAACTTTGATAATCATCAATGCAATATTTTGCTTAATTATTTGAATTTGTTTCCATAATACCTAGGCCATCCACTTGAGCTGGACAGTAGAGCGACGGTTTCACTTCCTGCAGGTTGGTGTTCAATCCCCGACCGTCCAAGTGGTTGGGCTTCATCCCTTCCCCCCCCCCCGGGTCTCATCCCAAATCCTCATCCTGACCCTTTCCTAAGTGCTATATAGTTTTTAATGACTTTGCGCTTTATAATGATACTTCCCTTTCTCTTCCATTACCTAAAAATTAAAATCCGTTTCCGAAAGACCATGAAGAATTTTAAATTTATTTAAAGATAATTTTGCCTTTTATGAGAAGTTTCCCGTTGCCCTGGTGTTCATTTTCATCGTGTAATTAAGATTTCCCAAAGAGGAACCTCTACTGAGGACATGAGCAACTGTACAGACTGAACTGTTAATGCGCATGTCTTTTTTTTTACGATACGTGCACTTTAAGTGAAGTTTTTCTCCTCTAGAACCTCTCTCTTGCCTATTTATTGCCTGCATCAACTCCCTCATCACAATCGACTTGAGAATGGGTCCAGGACGGACCGAAACGTCGTCGTCGTCCCTTCACCTTCTAGTGTGTAGTCTGGTCAACCTCTAGATAACTTCACGAGTGGGTGATGTTGGGAGGCGCGTCATAGCAGCGCGTCTAGTTTACAAATTTGGCTAGACTTTGACGTTCTTCTTTAGACCTTTACACCACTGTTTTAAAGAGGTCTGACTGCCTCGAAAAAAGTATGATCAAGTTAACTCACCTTAGCTATCCCGACAGTGTGCACGAAGGCGACCAAAGGGTGCTGGAGGCGAGCGTGGAGAGTGTGAGTGTGGCGGCCACAGTGCCGGGGGACCTCTGTCGACTAGTGCTGGTGGCATGTCCTCAGTCCCACGCCTTCACCCTCGACGCAGACGGCACCGCCATCGCCCTCGTCCTCACCGGCTCCTCCTTGCTGCTCCTCGGAAGATTTCTCGATGCCATGAGTGGCCTAAATCCCAAGCTTAGGTGAGAACAATGGAAAGATGTCGTAATTATGTCCAAGAATTATTTGCTCGTATATTTGGGCACATTATCATGTTAAAGATAGTCTATATTATACATGGTTTATATATTTTATGCAAATATTGTTTAGAGTTTTGTAAAGCAAAAAAAAAAATATTCATATATTCGATGCAGAGAAAATGTCGGCTCTCCTTTTTCGTAATTAATCTGCATTTACTTCAATAGAAGAAATTTGTTTTATCGGAAGTTTTAAATAATGTTAGTGTGTAATGACCCCCCTAGACTCACTGTACACCTGGGGCCAGATTCACGAAAGCACTTACGCAACCACTTACGAACGTGAACATCTTTCCTCAATCTTTGACGGCTTTGGTTACATTTATAAAACAGTTTACAAGCATGAAAACTTCCCATTCAACTGTTGTTATTGTTATAAACAGCCTCCTGGTGCTTCGGGGCTCATTAACTGCTTAATAATTGGAAACAAAGCCGCCAAAGCTTATGAAAAGATGTACAGGTTCGTAAGTGTTTGCGTAAGTGCTTTCGTGAATCTGGCCCCTGGAGAATATCCGTATATTTGGAATAACTATAAATGTCTAATTCTGCTTCATGTTCTTCAGAAGCCCGAGGTCTGAAGGCACGAACTCCACGCCTCCACCCAAGCCCTTGCGCGCTTCCCAAAGAAAGAAGTCTCCTGGGCAGTCGACCGATCCCCAACAGGAAGTCCTCAAAGACGAACCTCCCAAACTAACTCGCAAGCTGTCTCAGCTTGCCATGTCAGGCTCAAATCCTTCTGAAGAAAATGCAACCAGCACTGCCGCTCCTTCGTGTCCAAATGAGAGTGGACATTACCCCCTTCGAGGGCAGCTCAGTAAAAATCGAGCTCAGGACTGCAACTCCGGGTACTACGATGAAGTGCCATCGGGACCTCCAAGAAGGGTTGATGAAGAAGCTGGTGAATCTGTCCAAGCCACCGAGGAATCGCTCCAAAATACTGATGAACGTGCTTGAGAATCTCTCGAGCACATTGCGTTTAATGCCGACAGCTGTAGATCTCCAACCGAACTAGTGATAATTCATTTCAATCTCAACTTTAATTTTACAGTTATAAAGTAACTCACTTTTATAAGATGATTCTTGTAATTACCACTAGCTAACAACAACTGAACAGGATCGACACAGCCATACGTTCTTTTAATTGGTATGATTACATACGATATTGTCTTAATTGCGTAGCGATGTGTTAATAAGTAAACGAGCAATTAGATACATTAATTACAATGACCTATAACATGCGTGCATTATAATTAGTTTGGTTTCCTAAAATCGGGGTCGGGGACAAAAAAAAAATATATAAATAAATAAAGTCGGGGACTGGAAGCCTGCTAGGCTTCCCGAGATCACTCTTAGGCCTTGGCTATTCTATTAGAGGGTCCTCTGTTAGGTTAAGTTCGGGCAATTTAGTACATCAGTTTAGTGACGTTGGGAACGCTCCGAGGATGAGCTGATCTCCCAGGATGCAGAACACAACAGTTGACTAGCTCCGGGGTACTTATTTACTGCTAGCGGTACAAAAAGTATCAGGTGAAAGAAAATGTTGCCCAAATGCTTATGTCCTACTGCGGGAATGAGCCTGTATATATCTTATGCCCGATATTTACTGAATGACAAAAAAAAAATCATTATTATGGGTACATGTTGAATAAATAGGAATAAGAGCCATTATGCATTCCACTCGGGTGTACATACCTAAAATACAATCGTTATGCAAGTACTAATGTATTTTATACAATATAGGGGGCACGTGTCTCCTAATACAATTATTACTATAATGGTTATCGTCAAGACGATTGTCCCCCGCTAAATAATCCTTAAGACAACGTATCCACAAGGGCCGTGACGCGGATTCGAACCTACGTCTGAGAGCATCCCAGACGCTGGGATGCGTCACGGCCCTTGAGGATTTGTTCATTTGATACATCACGCTATTGTGATTTCTGTGTTTTAACAACGTAGCCACCTTTGCCTAGGCTTGCGTCTCGTTACCTCGTATCTTCACGGGCTCACCATAGCCCGTGCTGCATGAACATTTCGTTCCGAGTAGCTAAATCTAACAACAACAACAATATCCTTTAGTTTCTTACCCTGTACTCTGAGTTCACTCCAGCCAGCCACACTTGTAATGATTTTATTCACATGCTAATAAAAATTCAAAATTTATAGAGTTATATAATTTGTTTTTTTTATATCTTAAACGTAATATGCATTATGTTAGTTGGGGTGTTCCCCCCCCCCCTCCGGAGCTGGTATACCTGACTTCCCACCCAACACACACTAAGGGATAAGGTAGCTAGGTAAATTAATAATACAGTACGATAAGTTGTCTTTTTTTTTTTTTTTTTTTTTTTTAGGGGAGGCAGCACACAATACCTCGTTTCCTATAGTGGGAGCTTGTTAGCCGATATCTGTTCGGTGTGGACTTTAACTGTTCTCAGTTTACCTCATCATTGAGAGTTGAGGTTTGGGACTTAAGATGTGTGGACCAGGACCAGCGCAGAGGGCTATACAATGTCCATTAATGATATATTCAGGTTTTATGGAGATACATAAAAGACAGGCTCAAATGATGTGGGAGACACGCATACTGTAAAGACGAAAGCCACACATTTACACGTGTAAACATTAAAAACTCTTGACTTTGATTCAAGTTTC
Organism: Procambarus clarkii; assembly: GCF_040958095.1. NCBI lineage: Eukaryota > Metazoa > Arthropoda > Malacostraca > Decapoda > Cambaridae > Procambarus > Procambarus clarkii. The sequence goes on from NC_091178.1 coordinate 13,355,324, forward strand.
CGCAGAGAATTTGGAGAAGAAAATTGAAAAAAAAACATCAGGACACAATTTTGCCGACTCCATGAATACAGCGCTTAAATTTATGAGTATTATCTTGCGAACATTCGCTTGATACTTGGTAAAGGTGGATTTCCACTCATTCGTGGCCTTTGCCACGCCTCCCTGGCGTCAGTGGGGCAGCACAGAGGCTTGTTCGAATTTTGTTCGAACCAGAACGCTATAAATGCTTCACCCGCGTACTACAAATAATCACCAACGGAACCTAAACACCTAACACCGCCCACGGGATGGGTATGTGGTGCATAATAAAGAAATGAAAACACCTAACATAACCAAGGCCTAAATATGCACAATATAAATTTACACGAGAAAAAACATAATTTTATGATTATGACAACATGTTAAAATTGATGAATGCGTCTTTGGGGTCGATCGCTGGATGGAATGAACTTAATCCGAGGATGGGTTGGAAAAACTGAAGAACCACAAGAAGAATGGTAAAAAGAATTGCCATTTTGGACACGTTTTTTTCCACACAGGGTGTCTGGCACTGCCCAAGATTACCTATTTAATACAGCAAGATTGAAAGAGCATGACAGAACTCCTGAAGGCAATATCCACAGAAGTGTTGAACCTCTTCCTGGAAGGCTGCCAATGGGGCCAAGGAACGCTGCCAGCAAGATACTGGTGTACAGTTATCCGCAAGACATCACAAGCATCATTGCCTGCTTTCTTATTCTGGTGTAGTGCTGTTAGTGCATTAGTGGAGGAGAGCCTACCCATGTATACCAATGCTTGCAACCCCTCTTGGAGGGGGATAGCAGTCTCAAGTCAGATCAAACCCCCATTTGACATTGTTACTAAAATGTATGAATATATATTTTAATTTAAAAAAAAATAAAAAGTTTAAAAACAATTTAAATTTAACAAAAATTTAAATTTAACAAAAATTTAAATTTAACAAAAATTTAAATTTAACAAAAATTAATTACAAATTAATTTAACAAAAATTAATTAAAAATTAAATTTTTAAAATTTTAAAAATTAATATAAAAAAGTATAAATTTAAAAAAAAAATAAAATAAAAATTTAAAATTTATAAAATGTAAAAAATTTAAATTTAAAAAATTTAATTTTTGTTTAAATTTAATTTTAAATTTTGTTTAAAATTATATTTAATTACATTTAATTAAAGAAATTATATAGCATAATTTATTACATTTTATCTTATAATCCTAATGAATATTTATCATAGTCTCACTAGCTCAATTATTAGTAAATTGGTAAATTAGTAAAATATTACTAAACTGGTATATATAAATTGGTAAATAATTGGCATAAATACTTCTCATTCACAATACGCTAGTAAATATTTTCATTCAAAATAGACTAAGGAATTCTGGCAATTGCTTGTTAGTAGTCCCGTGGAGCTGATGCCAATGACCGGATAAACAGTATTAATTAAACTTTTCAAAGACATTTTTATGCTAATTGTCAGCGATCAAAACGTCCTGATCACTGCACAGATCCACTAGAAATGTATTCTTACCTGGAATGAGTACGTTGTTGGCTAGTTACTGTCGCTCTCTGGCGATTTCTGTAACTTAAAACAGCATTTACTCATCACCAAGATGCTTTAGAGCACAGAGTTAGGCTGGCAGTGTTTATGGTGACCCCCTCTCACTTGACACCGGATTTGGGGGGCTTCCTGACACTGTACACTCCCACCTCTGACGTTTTCAGGACGGCCTAACACCCTCTACCCTACATACACACACACCCGACTCACACATTCCCATACCTCAGAAACGTTCCGATTCTCGCTTTCTGTTGCGTTCACTCCGAGGAAATCCATTCATGCCAGTACTTGGGGAGGTCCCCGAGCACACCTACCTGAGCCCCGAGTTTTGTTGACAAGTCTGGAGCCAGACAGCGACGAGGACGAAGTATACGTCACCTCTACCAAGCCGTCCCATTGGCTACCGACGGAGATGACCCGTGAACCACTGGAGGAAACTACCTGCCCGCCACTTCGAGCATACTTTACTTCTTGTAATGTCCTTACAAGGAGTACGGGGAGGGGAAGGCAGGAGAAACGTACATAATATGGCTTACTAGGGAACTAACTAATGTTATTTCTGATTACAATTAGACAATAGATCTTGGGGCATCTAAGCCCGGTAACATCGCCATCAGAGGATAGTCAAAACTCGAGCGTAGTCAGGTTAATTAATTTATTTAGTTTGTTGTATACACTCATCACACTTATAAACTTTTTACCGAGCTACATAATGCCACTCTGAAGTCACAGTTACAGTTAATAATACGCTGTTTGCTCCTCGTGGAGAGGACAAGCCCAGGGGAGACTGGCTGACTGGGAGAGACAAAGTGAAGGGGGGAGTAAGCGATGTTGGGAGAGCTGAATACGTCAGGAGTGTTGGTAGGACTGATTTTCGCATGTTAAGAACCGGCAGGGGCGGCATGCCTGCAGTGTTGATAAGGTTGGTATGCCTGCCGGGAAGGAAAATACAGTTTGGCGGGAATGCTGATACAATGGTTGTGGATGGAGGAGTACGCAGGACTGCTAGGGCTTTAGGGCTGGCAAGCCTCGGCGAGGAAGGAATTTAGGGAGCTGGTCTGTGTCCGTTGTGTATAATAAGTGTACGTGATCTGTGGACGTGGTCAGCTCCGTTCCTGTTCTTTAACCTTAAGGAGCAACTCTGTCGGTACTATACAGGGACCTTGTAATAAAGCTCCTCTTCATCCCCTTCCAACCTCAAGGAAGCCAGACATTCCATCAGGAACCCCAAAGAAGCCAGATATTCCTTTACGAAGCCTCAAGAAATCCCTTCATCATCTCTGGAAGCCTTAAGGAGACATGCATTCTCGCGGGAAGCCTCAAAATTCCTTGAGGAGCCAGACATCCCTTTTAGAAACCTCAAAGAGTTAAGCATTCCCTCAGGAAGCCTCCATAAGCCAGGCATCTCTTTAAGAAGCCATGCACCTCCTCAGAAAGCTTCGAGGAACCAGGTATATTCACTGGAAGCCTCAAGCAACGATACATTTCTTCAGGAAGCCTCAAGGAGTCAAGCATCCTCTACGAAACTTAAATGTTTCTACCAATCAGTTAAGGGTAGTGCTGACAGTGGCTGCGAGAACTACCCTAAAGTGAGTGTGAGTGTGTGTGTGTGTGTGTGTGTGTGTGTGTGTGTGTGTGTGTGTGTGTGTGTGTGTGTGTGTGTGTGTGTGTGTGTGTGTGTGTGTGTGTGTGTGTACTCACCTCACCTATTTGTGCTTGCGGGGGTTGAGCTTTGGCTCTTTGGTTCTTTTCCGATTTTCGCATGTTAAGTCATGTGTGTGTGTGTGTGTGTGTGTGTGTGTGTGTTGACGGGGCTTAATGGGTCATGGCTTGGGGCATTTAGGCAGTGGCTGACTCGTGCCTTTAAAAGCATCATTTCCACCAGACATCATTTGAGGTTTCAGATATCAGATTTGATAGCAAAGGTGCTGATATCAAATCTGATAGCAGAGGTGCTGATATCAGATTTGATAGCAAAGGTGCTGATATCAGATTTGATAGCAAAGGTTCCTATATCTACAGTACTCGGAATACTTGTACTTAAGTGACAGCACCAGAAACACACTCGAGTTAATTTTTTTTACACGTACAAAGGAACATGTCATACAAACAAATGATTAAAAAGGGTCAAATAAGAGAGGGCAGGAGCATCTCTCCTCAGACGCGCGGGGCTTAATCAACCCCTTATCGTTCTTGAGTGCTCAATACGCACGCCTGCCGGTAATAAGGGAAAAAAAGGTAACTTGGGAAAAAAATATGGAGATAAGGAAAGCACAGGAGAACCTGTCTATGGTGGGGATCATCCATTGTCATCTTGCTGTATGGCACTATTATCGGTACCATTAAAGACCTTGCTATAGCGGCAAGTGAGGCCGACGAAGGTGTGTTAAAATATATTACTGTCTACAGCGTCATGGGGGAGGAGGAGAGGGGGGGGGGGGGGGGGGGTGGGGGGGAGGATGGAACTATCAGGGGAAAACGCCAAGCCATCACGACTATATAGCACTGGGAAGGGATCAGGATTTGGGATGGGACGGGGGGATGAGGCGGAAGGAATGATGCCCAACTACTTCTTTGATGGTCGGGGGATTGAACGCCGACCTGCATGAAGCCAGGCTGTCGCTCTACCGTCCAGCCCAAGCGGTTGGGGAGGGGGGGGGTTAGAAAGAGGCATTTCTCGCAGGCGATGAGTCACAATAACGTGGCTAAAGTAAGTTGACCAGACCACACACACTAGAAGGTGAAGGGACGACGACGTTTCGGTCCGTCCTGGACCATTCTCCTACCAATCGACTTGAGAATGGTCCAGGATGGACCGAAACATCGTCGTTCCTTCACCTTCTAGTGTGAGGTCCGGTCAACAGGCATCTCATTATGTCAAACGCACCTCCGTTTGACGTAACTTGTCTAGATATTCTAGAAAAGTTAATCTAGTTCTTCTGGCGTTCTCTAATGGCCTCATAACGATGCCTCCGACAAACATTCTTCTTAATATTTTTAAATCTCGGCTAATAACTACATCGAACATCGGGGAATTCCAATTTACAAGTTTATCGTTGAAGCCGATACAAATGGCCTCGAACCAGCGAACACACTTTTCCCTGGAGGAGGGTGCTGTGTGCGTGTCTCTGGCCGCTCACTCCACCAGTCTTCCTCCCACACTAATCTTACCTACCTCTTTGGCATATTGTAACTTTATAAAGACCTTTACATCTCAGAGCACACAAACATATATATATATATATATATATATATATATATATATATATATATATATATATATATATATATATATATATATATATATATATATATATATATATATATATATATATATATATATATGAATGATATCAAAACCCACTATTTAGAAAAATAAACAAGAAAAATGGACTGGATTTTTTTGGTCCGGTCCGAAGTCGAGACTCTCTCTGTTCACCAGTCTCTTTCTTGTGCTTTTTATCTTCTAAATAATTGATTATTATTACATACATACATACATACATACATACACACATACATACATACATACATACATACATACATACATACATACATACAGACACACACACACAGTCATATGAAGGATTAACATGAATTTAAAACGGAAACACGACTAGAATCATAAAGGAGGTCCTTAACAGTGGTGTTTATCTGTTACCTTAGAGTTACTTGCCCCGCTCCTGTGCCAGGTAAGTCCACTACAGGATCACCATAGCCCGTAGCTACTTGGATTTTTTGTTTTGTTCCGAGTAGCTGAATCTGAAACAACATGTTGCCTCAGAACAGCTCTCAACGGGATTAATTATACCTCCTTGCAAAACCCATTTTTTTTTTAATCCACATATATCTATTTACCTTTTCTCTTAAATTTTTTTCATTATCTCTTAGATATTTGTATCTGCCATAATTAAATATATATCTATCTTCACAAAATACTTATCTACTTTCACCAGAGATATTTTCCATCGAGAGATACAGGGTGGGGGGAAACAAAAATTCCCTACGCCTCCTCTGAGACAACTATTCAATTTCAAGCTTAAGCAATTGCCTTTATTTCATTGACCTGGGCTCTAGCACAGACTCGAACCGCTGACCCCCCTACGCGTTTGAGTCCGAGACCTTAGGTTTTTTTTTGGTTTACTGTTAACTGTTAACGACGTCGTCCCGACACACCCCCCCTCAGCTCCTGTTCCTCCTCCACCCTTAGGTAGCCGTCGGGGAGGGTAAAGAGTCACAAAACACACATATGTTTCAGGTGTTTTTCAACGGCCTCAAGATAACCTTCCTTACACGGCTCTTAAGAACTAAATTGCGGTTTATACATTTATACAGTGGATGTTAATGAAGGAGGTTTATGTACTATATATATATATATATATATATATATATATATATATATATATATATATATATATATATATATATATATATATATACGGCGTAGAGAATAATTCCATTTTCTTATAAAAGCCCAGTACACGAAGAACATTTTTGTGAATTTAGTAACATATATCTATAAGACTACAAATATATATATATATATATATATATATATATATATATATATATATATAATATATATATATATATATATATATATATATATATATATATATATATATATATATATATATATATGTATATATATATATATATAAGATGTTGCTATTCTATTATAATGATTACAATAACTGATCATAATAAATATATATATATGGAACAGTAACCATTTTCTGACCGTTACTAACCAAGAACACGTAATACGTACTTATAAACAACATACACTATTAATACACTATTAATCTATACAGTGCCAAAATGTCACATATTGGAAATACACAGGGAGGTAGTATGCCTTTTTTTTCCCCACTATACTCGCATACTCCCAATATACATCTACACTGGTTATTATATACAGACATATACACTGATAGTGTATAAATATACATCCCCCAGTATATATAAGTATATACATACAGCTACATGCACTCCAATATGCACTTACACCTTGGGTATACACCGTCACGACACCCCAATATGTATTCATACACCCATATGCATGTACTCGTGTATACAAGGTGTATACACCAGTATACATGCACATACACTCTACTTTAACGTAAACATACTCCAATATATGCCTATACATACCTCAAAATGCATTTACATTCCAGTATACATCATATACAAAAGTATACATTTATGTACACACACACATATACACCGTAATACAGAGCATTAAACACCTACATACATAGTAACCAAGTATACACGTACAGTTGCCACAGTATATAAATACAACCTTGTATACACCACAAAATCCATGATAGTCAACACCAACAAAATATACCCAAAATATACACGTGCATACATACACCCCAGTATACATGACTCACAACTCACAGTATACATACACATATATACACCGTAATATACATCAACACACATTCAAACTATACACAAAATCGTTTCTACATTAAAACCAGTTGAATGCGTGACGTCACAATTACAGTAGGCCTAAGATACCAGTCCCTCTATGACAATTATTATTCATTAACATAAAAAAACTTGGCATCATCAATATAAATCTGTTTTATTTCACAATGCATTTTCCTCAATAAATACGAGAGAATATAAATGAAGCCATTTGGAAATAAAACACATTATTTTAAGATCTTGGATTCACAGGTTTAAGAATTTGACTTCACAGGGTTAAAATCCCAGTTCTCTATGTGTTGGAAAGTTACCAAAATCATTACAAGAACTTGGGTTTCCTATTACCAGATTTGAGCTTTACAATTGCCAGAATTTGGCTTTACAATTACTTGATTTTGGCTTTATAATTACAAAAAACTTGGTTTTACAATTACCAGAACGCGGATCTTCATGTTCAATATAACCAAGTTCAAGAACTTGTTTTTTTCGGATGAGACAGTATGTCTTTAAACGTTATCAGCAGGTGGGAGAGACAGGTGTCTTAAGAAGTCATCACCAGGTGAGACAGATGTCTTAAGAAGTCATCACTAGGCTGAGACAGATGTCTTAAGAAGTCATCACCTAGGCTGAGACAGATGTCTTAAGAAGTCATCACTAGGCGAGACAGATGTCTTAAAAAGTCATCACCAGGTGAGACAGGTGTCTTAAGAAGTCATCACCAGGTGAGACAGATGTCTTAGGCTAACTGCAGAATGTTTGCCTCGCAAGGTCATCTTTGGCTCTGCACATATGTCCTCAGTGACCTCCATGTATTTTGGTCAGCACAGGTGACCTGAGGCACTCACCAGTTTAATTTATATGTGGCTTAGCTAGGTTACCCCCATATGGCTCTATTGCCCCCTCGTTAGATTATACATGCGGCCTACTGCAACAGTCAGAGAATAGGTCAATAGATGTGATCTTGCATACTTAATTGCTCGGCCTGCGTAATCCTGAGTACCCAACAAGTTGGTATGCTTTGGAAACTCTTAACTAAATCATAGAGTGTTCCAAAAAGGGTCTCCCAGGGGTCAATGTTTACGGCAAGAAAGAATTCCAGGGTCCT
>NC_091178.1:13368446-13468446 GCF_040958095.1 Procambarus clarkii
TACCGGTAACGGCTAACACCCTCCCCCCTCCCCCCCTCCCCATAATGAGTCCCGCCCCGGTAAATGCCGGCAAATCACGGCTCAATACGGATGGTAATAATCGCGTACGGAATCAGCGCACCTGGACGTAATGGCGGCCACTTGCACAATTAATTGGTCTACAGGTGCACTTCGGCTATGAATTTCCGAATGGATTATCAGGCAGTTAGCCAAGCTCTACTACACGGTAATTACCCCCCCCCCCCCCCCGACGACGTGCAAAGGGTCTCTCTTTGTCGTTTTAGTCTGTTTTTTCTGTTTGGCTGTCGTTGTCGCTAGATGTGTGTGTGTGTGTGTGTGTTTGAGGATACAATGTATGGCGTTGCGTGGGTTCTGTTTAATATCGTATGTGGGACGATGAGGATAATTATGATTGTTTTGCAGTTTGGCAATAATGTCCTTCCGTTTATAGAGGGAATGTGGACTCCTCCCACGCCTTCCGCTGTGTTTCGAGCCGGCTGCTTCACTTCGCTCATTGTTCGCGAACAAATCCGCATTGTTTCTGGATGCGCGACGAAAACGCCCAAATAACCGAACATTTTCGTGAGAATTTGTTGATCGAAATAACCATAATTTAGAACCCTTGAAAACTGAAATCTCGGGGGGGGGATAGAGACATGAAATGGAGGCGGCCTAGCGAAGCCAGTCGTCGAAACAATGTGAGACTTGGTGAAGCCTTGAGAGTCGAGTCACGGGTCGAGTACCCGAGCTAATGTGAAGCTAAACTTTGGCGAGTAAAATCACGGCCGCGGCAGCTGTTTACCGACTGTGATTTTTTTGTGTTTTTGTTTTTGTTTCGTGCTGGATGTTGTGATTATGAGTGGTGTGTGTGTGTGTGTGTGTGTGTGTGTGTGTGTGTGTGTGTGTGTGTGTGTGTGTGTGTGTGTGTGTGTGTAAGTGTGTGTAAGTGTGTGTAAGTGTGTGTGTGTGTGTGTGTGTGTGTGTGTGTGTGTGTGTGTGTGTGTGTGTGTGTGTGTGTGTGTGTGTGTGTGTGTGTGTGCGTGTGTGTGTACTTGCGTGCACGCACATGTAAACCACTGATAGGGACACGTGGCAAATCCTCAGTGACAAGTCACTACTGAGGCACTGCATCTGCCACCCCCTCCCCCCCCCCTCGTCTCCCCCTCCTCCACTCCCCCTCACCCATATATCCCCCTCCCCTCCCTTCTCCCTTCCCCTGTATCTCCCACTCCTGTACCTCTCCCTTTCCCTTTACTTCCTTCCTCCCTCTTTCCTGCATATCCCCCCTTCCCCTGTGTACCCCCTTTCCCTCTTCCCATCCCCCCCCTAAACCTCCACACCCCCTCCAAGAGTCCCAGAGGAGGGGGTGGTGGGTTGAGGTGAGATTGCTAACGTAACTATTTCCTATACATAATAAGTTTGTATCGTGTGAGTAGTAATCCCCTGTCAGTATAATCGAAATTTGTATAATCCCCCAGTTTGTATAATCAGGCCTGGCCTCGAGCCGGGCTTGGGTAGTAGAAGAACTCACAGAACCCCATCAAGCAGGTATGAGCAGTCTCTATAATCAGCAGTCCAGTATTATCGTCCGTTAGTATAATCACTAGTCAGTATGATCACTAGTCAGTATGATCACTAGTCAGTATGATCACTAGTCAGTATGATCACTAGTCAGTATAATCACTAGTCAGTATAATCACTAGTCAGTATGATCACTAGTCAGTATGATCACTAGTCAGTATGATCACTAGTCAGTATGATCACTAGTCAGTATGATCACTAGTCAGTATGATCACTAGTCAGTAATGATCACTAGTCAGTATGATCACTAGTCAGTATGATCACTAGTCAGTATAATCATTAGTCAGTATAATCACTAGTCAGTATAATCACGTCACTATAATCTATCTGCATACTCAGTAATATATGTGATCACTATCATGCATGATCACTATCCTCCATTGTCACTATCCTTCACGATAACTAGCCCTCGGGTACCTATTTACGGCTACGTGAACAGTTATACATTAGGTGAAAGGAAAGTGCCCAACTATGTCTGCTCCGCCTGGGATTTGAACCCGGGATTCCCGATTGTAAATCGAGAACGAATCCCACCCTGCAGCTTGACCCCTTTGGCCCACACCTCACGGTCCCAACCCGTTCTCGCAAATTTAATAAGTCAATATTGACTTATTAAATATGTGCATAGGTGACATACTTAACATAATAGATACCCTTAAAAATATTCATAGAAAACACCGACCTTACCTAACCTTGTTAGTATCTTAAGATAAGCATCTTATTGCTTCGTAATTACAATTATTACCTAACCTATAATAGGTATAGGTTAAGTAATAATTGTAATTACGAAGCAATAAGATGCTTATCTTAAGATACTAACAAGGTTAGGTACGGTCGGTGTTTTCTATGAATCTTTTTAGGGGTATCTATTATGTTTAGTATATCACCTATGCACGTAGTTAATAAGTCAATATTGACTTTACGAATTTGCGAGAACGGGTTGCACGGTCCAGGCGGAAGTCATTCGTGGATGGAAGTCACGTTGAAGTAGCAGCTGGAACACCCCGCTGTTCCGTGTACCTTGACACGTCCCTGATTGACCCTTCCCTCCCTTCCTTTCTCTCCCCTTCTTTCTTCCTTTCTCTCCCCTTCTTTCTTCCTTTCTCTCTCCTTCTTTCTTCCTTCCTTCCTTCTCTATTTTCACTATTCCTCCGTTCCCTGACTTGGATTGTCTCTCTCCCACATACCAGACCCCTACCACACCCCATCTTCCCACATACCTGACCCCTACCACACTCCATCATCCCACATACCTGACCCCTACCACATCCCACATACCAGACCCCCCACCACATCCCACATACCAGATCCCCCAACAACACCCACATACCAGACCCCCACCACATCCCACATACCAGACCCCCCACCACATCCCACATACCAGACCCCCCCACCACATCCCACATACCAGACCCCCCACCACATACCAGCGTCCCCTCCAGCTTACATCCGCCGTTGGACAAATCAGTTTGGTATCACAGCTGCCTCGGGCGTCACGGAGCCTCGACCCGGCACGGATTTCGTTCACTTCCTCCGTGATTACACTTCCCCTTTTGTCTCTGGCGAGGATAAATAGTGTGGGAGGGTGAGGGGGGGGGGTGCCGGCACTTCCTTCCTGCTTCCTTCCGGTCTTCTTCTTCCCTCCCTTCCTCCTCTCCTCCATCTATCTATCTGTCTCTAATTTGCTTTGTTTACTTTGTTGAATCGTCTAGATTTCTGGCACTTCTTTCCATCAGTAACACGAGAGACAGCCTCACCCCACACCCAGCCTCGACACCCCCATTACTCCACCCTCGACACCCCCCCCCAACACCCGCGGGACCGGATCTCAGCACAGCAACTCCCGGCCAGCGGACTAATTTCCCACACTGGGCGTCCGGAGTCGCACTGACTTTCGCCCTTCCGTCCTGTGTTTTTACCCGGCACGGGTAGAACGGGCCCCGCACGCCCCGGCACGAGGTTCTCACGCCTCCTGCAGAGGGGGAAGAAGGTGGAGGTGGAGGCAATGTGGAGGCGCAGGAGCCATAGCCTATAGTCAAAAGATATACATTATATAATTTGACATATACTGCAGAATCAAAATACATAGACTGTAGAATCAGAAGAAATGGACTGCTAAATTAGAAAACATTGACTGCATAAGAGCAAGACACAGACAGTATAATAGACGACACGAACTGTAGAATTAGGAATCACAGACAACAGCAGCGAATTATATAGACTGGTTTAGCCAATTACACTCATAAATGTAAGTTATCTTGAGATGATTTCGGGGCTTAGCGTCCCCGCGGCCCGGTCCTCGACCAAGCCTCCTTATTAAACATCCCCCAGGAAGCAGCCCGTAGCAGCTGTCTAACTCCCAGGTACCTATTTACTGCTAGGTGAACAGGGACATGGTGAAAGAAACTCTGCCCATTTGTCTCCGCCTCCACCGGCGATCGAACCCGGAACCTCAGAACTACGAATCCGAAGCGCTGTCCACTCAGCTGTCAGGCCCCTTGTAGAAGCATAAGACGGGCTATAAAGGTGAGGCCATTGTATGTAAAGGCGGAAGTATTACTATAATGCAGAAAACATACCTAGTAACGTCAGCGGTTGCAACATCGATATCAGCGCTAGCAACAAAAGCAGCAACACAATTACAGATGTATCAGTAAGAGTAGCAACATTATTAGAAGCTTGAGCAGTAGCACCAGCAACACCAATATCAGTAACAACAATAGCAGCAGCAGCAGTTCCATTACTAGCAGGCAGTAGTCCCAAACAGTAGCAGCAACAAAAGCAGCATTGGTAGCAGCAGTATCAATAAAATAGAACAGCAGTAAAAACCAGTGACAAAAAAAAACAGCAGAAGCTGTAATAAAAATTTGCAACAGGATGTGCAATACCAGCTGCAGACAGAAGCAGTATCACAAGAAGCAGAGGCAGCCGTATCAAAAGTCTGGAGAAGCAGCACGAATACCAGAGAACAGCAGCAGTTGCAAAAGCAACTGCAGCATTAAGTCACACAAGCAGAAAAATTCCAGCCATAAAACCAGCAACAACAGACTGAAATTTCGTGCCGTTAACAGGCACGGAGGCCCAGTGGACATCAACATATACATACAACCAGACTACCACTCGACCTAACAACATTCAACCCAACCAATAAATTAGCCAGCGCCTCGATACTAATGGTAACGACAGAGCTACGATACATATTCCCATGCGAATATTTCAGGAACTAATGATAACAATTGCACATCAAGGGGGGGTACTACGGAGTGTTAATTCATTGATAGATTCATCCACGGCCATAATAATGATAATAACAATTGCAATATACACAAAAGATAAAAGATATAGCAACGAGAAGCGTAATAGTCACTCCCTGCAAAACATGGGGAGGGAGGAAGAGAGGGAGGCAACGCGAAAGGGGGTTAGTTAGTTTGTAAGCACGTCGCTGATTCGCTGGTGCGGTCATTCGGAAAGTTATATCAACTGAGGCATTATCTACCTGGTGAGCTACATCTGATTATATTCACCACCTCAGGAGAGGTTCTGTGTCTTTCCTCGTCTGTGGGACCAGTAAGACCGTAATCTGGTCTGGGGGGGATACTATATATATATAGGTTTCCAGCTTTTGGGATTTGTCCTTATCAATGATTGTTTTTGAAGAGTAGCAATGTTCGAAACTTTTCTCGAAAAATATTTCACTCACATCCTATGTTTGAAGCACTCCTCTTAAAATGCATCGCCCAAGTTATGTAAACACCAAAAAAATTGGCAGTGCTTTCCTGTTTCACACGATGATCATAAGCAACATGGGATTTCAATTTTCTGTTTTAACAGTTACCGATGACACTTGCATTTCTTAACAGTAGCCGCGTTCACAGCTTTCACAAGGTATCCCATCATAAGCTCACCGTCTTCTGTTTTGAAGATAGAAAACTGATTTCTGAGATCCTGGGTTAAGGAGGAACTCTAGCAGACGAGCAGAGGTGGAGATGTTGGTGGGCTATAATCTACGATTTTCGGGTTCCTGGGTGACCCCTGGGGCTTGGGAGGGTCAGACAGGGGGTAGTGATACTATTATTATTATTATTATTATTATTATTATTATTATTATTATATAGAGCGTGTGTTGTGAAGATGTATTCTGAACGAAACTGCGTTTGTAATCACTTGTTAACATACAACGTAAAAATGACATTTTAACTGAGAGCATTTTAGTGAAAATGTTACAGCGATAGAGAGTGTGTGTAGTGAGGGGATTACTCATGTTTATAGGCCTGTTAGCCTTATCTCTTACTCCATAAGTTATTAGATGAAGTCATCCATCCAACTGAAGATTTGTATTGTCATACATACAAGCATGTATTACTTAAAATGAGTTGTCGAATAAAAGGTGGATCACATTTAATTGCAATATTGTCCAACATAATACCACAGGAAGGAGAAAGACGGACAAATGAAGGAAAATACCTTCCGAACAAAAGATTTAGAACAAGACACCAGGAGAGTGTTCATGTGACCCTACGCCTGCCCAGAGCTACACACACGTCATAACCTTCAACTGACCACACATTAAACCCCAACAACACATCAACCAATGTTACACGTACGCTCGTTGACATTCGTCAGGCTGTCGATACTCTACGGGGAAAGGGGAAAAGGTGGAGAGAAAATTGGATTTTCCCACCCAACCTTCTCTCCACCTTTTCCCCCCTTCCCCATAGAGTATTGACAGCCTGACGGGAATAGGGGGGAAGGTATAGGAGGAAGAGGAGGGAAGAGAAGGGATCTGAAGGACCTAACCAAAGCCCGTTGACGAAGGTCAGTCATATCGTTCCTCAGTTCTTCAGCTAACAGTCCTCGAAACCCCTGCCTGCCATCGCCACCCCGTGCCCATCCTCCCGAGAAGTTCTGGTCTTTGACGCATACATTATCTGTGAATTGTCTCTCGCGTGTTGAAAGAACATTGGGAGTGTTGAGGCTTGCCTGCCTACCTGCCTGCCTGTCTGAGCCTCGAGGACAATGGGAGTGTGGGAAGAGTTGTTTCTTACGACGTGTCTATCCATTCGTTGGGAGGGACGCATCTAGACGATGGTAATGTGGGCCATGCATTGTACACTTTGGAAGTGACTGGCCATCCACTTCGATTCTTGGTGAGTAGAGAGAGAGAGAACAGGAGGGGGGGGGAGGAAAGGTGAAAGAGGAAGGGGAGAAGGTAGAGGAGGAAAGGAGTAAGGGAAAGCAAGAGCAGGAAAGGAAAAGGAAGATAGGAGGAGAAGGAATAAATGGAGGAGGAGGAGGAAGAACCGAAAGAAAATGAGGAGGAAGAGACGAAAGAACTGTAATTGTAGAAGAACAATGAAGAGAAGAAGGTAGAAGAGAAAAGAGAAGGTAGAAGAGGAAAGAGAAGGTGGAAGAAGAAGCAGCAGGAAGAAAAAAGGAAGAAGACGAAGAACAAGAAACAGGAGGAGAAGTATCGTAGCCTAACATGAAGCTACGATACTTCCAGAGCTGCACATGTTTACACCTCTATTGACTTGAACTTAACATGAAATCAAGAGGTTAATTAACCCAATCTACAAGTCCACGGACTATTGAAGCGTCACGTTAAGGCAGAGAAGGACTGACGTTTACCTTCCCAGACCTCCCCTTTCCTTGTTAACCAAAGATGCATTTTTAATGAGAGCATTCAGCGTAATGTTATTTCTTAAATTTTGTATTAGGGCTTCAGCTGGGGATTGAAAAGGAGTTTGTAGTTCTTAAACTAGAAATTATTTGTCGATAGGAGTCAGCAGCACTAGGGGGTAGATGTGTGATGCAGGGAAAGTAGGTTGGGAGTCAGTACATTAGACAACCGACGGTTAGAAAGGCTAACAGCTCCAAGAGCTAACAGCTCGATCCTGCAGGCACAAATATTATATACACATATTCAATACAGAGTAGTTACTGGAGGCAGTAGTGATGGTTCACTGACATCATTACTGCATCACATCGCAATAGATTCACCTGTAGTTTACCTATGGTTGGTTTCTAGCGTTCTTCTGCTAGCAAAGCAGGTCTAGGATTAAGTGATAACTTGTTTCGCCAGGCTTCTGCTAGCAGCGGCCCGCAGGACTACACGTCCAAGGGAACAAATCCACAAGGGCCGTGACGAGGATTCGAACCTACGTCCGAGAGCATCCCAGACGCTGCCTACACGTCCAATATAACCTGGTTGATGCGACACTTCCTGTAAGAGAGTGTCCACTTACCATCTTGAAAACATCATTGTTGTTCCAGTGATATTTCTTACACTTAGTGGAAGGAGCCTGAAGCGCCGTAGACCTCTAGTCCACAATCTGTGACTGCGCCTCTGGCACCTCTTCTCTTTACTTATTCCATTCTGCACTTCTTGTCACGTCTTCGGCTCCAGTATCTTATTTTATTTTGCATATTCACAATCAGGCCTTCGAGCATATTTCTCTCAAGAGAGTACATTTTGAGTACTTTAAGAGTGCCTTAGTGATATAAGTGTTACATCATGTCTTTGCGTGCCGTACATGCTTTCAGTACTCATGATATATATATAAAACCCACGTACCTTGAAGGGGCGAGGAGAGTACCGAACGGTACTTTAAGTCAAGACACCACAATGGACTAAAAGAGCATTGTGGTGGGATCCTTTGATCTTAAAGTTCTCTTAATCTTCATTTACCAGGCTCACGATACCAGTCATCTCACATCACTTGTTCTAGATCCGTTAGAGCTAGAACTAGAGCTTCTAGAACTAGAACTTCTAGAGTTAGAACTAGTTCTAGCTAGGCTAGAACACAAGATATACACTTAGGGAGGCACCATAGGCTTTTTTGGTATACTGTAAACAGTATAGTATACCACCTGAGGGTATATTACATATACCTATACTACTATAGAGTATACCCTCGGAGTTAACCATAATAACCCTCCGGCAGTTGATAGTCCTCAATGCAATCACTAAAGCCGAGTTCTTAACTAGAGTAGTTTCCGCAGAGTTGTAGAAGCTGAAAGTGCTATGTTATGGGAAGGATGTGTGGAAGTTGTGGAATGGTTGTGTGGAAGGTTATGGAAAGTTGTGGGAAGGTTGTGGGAAAGTTGTGTGGTATGACTGGACGAGGTGAGGTTGGGGGGGGGGATGGTTGGATCTTCCCAATTTATCAGGTGAAGTAATTAATAAAGATTTACCGAAGTCTTATCTGGATGCCATAAACACTATTTCATGCATTTTTAAATACTTTATTTTTTACTTTATCAATACTTTTTCATATCATCTTGGTCTTTCTTTATCTTTCGTAAAGTCGTTGCATCTTTCGCACACATGATTTAAATTGCATTATTGGAACATGTTGAAACTCACATGTCAGCGGACCTGCCGTAGAGGACGCTTCAAATGTATTAAGGAAGGCAGATAGAAGGCTCTGAACACCACTAAAAACAACATTGACATTATCTTCCCCTGTTATCTCTCTCTTCCCATCATTCGCGTCTTTTAAAGAAGAGCGTAACGAAATACTTATCATGATTAAAGACGGAGGTAAAACACTTGGCTACTTTGTTATCTCCCAGCTGTTTTTTGTTGATTGCCCTAATGAGAAGTCTAAAACACACACACACACACACACACGCACACACACACACACACACACACACACACACACACACACACACACACACACACACACACACATAAACAATATGATAGAGCACAGTAGGCTCAGGAACCTGTACATACGTTGATTGACTGTTGAGAGGCGGGACCAAAGAGCCAGAGTTCAACCCCCGCAAGCACAAATAGATGAGTACAAATAGGTGAGTACACACACACTCAGAGTTAAGAAGCGGGCCGAAAGAGCAGAGCTCAATCCCCGCAAGCACAACTAGGTGAACACACACACACACACACGCACGCATTCTCTTGTGTGTTAGAGAGAAATATATGTAGTAGACATAAGAGGAAAAATAAATTGGTTAGACAAAACTCTCCCCTCTCCCAAGATCTAATAGCTCGATTCTGCATATACAAATAGCAAATATGCACTGACACACATACGAATGGAATGCACTAGGAAGTGATGTGGTGGAGGCAGACTCCAAACACAGTAGATATGATAAAGCCCAGTAGGCTCAAGAATAGGTACACTGGTTGGTTGACAGTTGAGAGGCGGGACCAACGAGCTGAAATTCAACACACGCAAGCCCAAATAGATGAGTATAATTTGGTGAGAACACACACACACATACACCGAGTTTGATGTTAGTTCAAGAGTTATGGGGATGAAACATGCTAGTGTAAGGAAGATCCCTTTCAATGGGGTACCAGTGTTTCAACTTCGCTTCCCCCTCCATCTCTTCTACCATCCTTCCCTCTCTCTTTCCTTTTCCATTCCTCTCCCATCCCTTTCCCGTCCCTGCCCCCCCTCTTCCTATCCTACCTCCCATCCCCATCTCTGGGGATGCAAACGTGTTTTACTATTTCACTCATCATGTTCACTGTTTCTCTTTTGAATTTTTCTTTCCTTTTTTTCTTGTATTTCTCTCTATTTCTTGTTTCCTTTACCGTCTCAAATGAGAGAGAGAGAGAGAGAGAGAGAGAGAGAGAGAGAGAGAGAGAGAGAGAGAGAGAGAGAGAGAGAGAGAGAGAGAGAGAGAGAGAGAGAGAGAGAGAGAGAGAGAGAGAGGTGACAGCAGGAAGACTGACTATAGAGGAGCTGGTACTGAATGGAGTAATCCACGCAGATATGTTGCTACACGCTACAAGAGCCAGTATACACGCTACAAGAGCCAGTACACACGCTACAAGAGCCAGTACACACGCTACAAGAGCCAGTATACACACTACAAGAGCCAGTATACACACTACAAGAGCCAGTATACACGCTACAAGAGCCAGTATACACGCTACAAGAGCCAGTCTACACGCTACAAGAACCAGTCTACACGCTACAAGAGCCAGTACACACGCTACAAGAGCCAGTCTACACGCTACAAGAGCCAGGATACACGCTACAAGCGCCAGTCTACACGCTACAAGAGCCAGTACACACGCTACAAGAGCCAGTACACACGCTACAAGAGCCAGTACACACGCTACAAGAGCCAGTCTACACTCTACAAGAGCCAGTCTACACGCTACACTGATATTGACACATTAACTGCCCCTTTGCTCAGATAATTAGTTGTAAGTATCCCCGTCCATTACCGTCGGGTGCGGGGGCCCGTATCTCTTGTTTCCTGATTGTGTCGATCGGCCAAATTCTCCCAGAAACAAAATGGCGGATCCGTCTCAAACCGTCGCAAATTTTTCCCAACTATTTCTTTAATTTGTTTAAATAAAATTCGTGGGGAGTTTATAATTTAATATGAATTAAAATCCTTTAATTTGGTGTCAGCATTGAATCGACTTGAGAATGGTCCAGGACGGACCGAAACGTCGTCGTCCCTTCACCTTCTAGTGTGTGGTCTGGTCAACTGGTGTCAGCATTATTAGTTTATGCAGCAACAGCGATTACAATATTATTAGGAATACTAAACAATGGGAAAATTATATGTTATCTTTGAAAAGAACTCGATGCTTCTTTTTATTTTTTTTGCCCACTGAAGGGCATGGGACGTTTCAGTTTCAATTCCCTGGCGTTCTTGGACATCAACACGTCATCTGTGACATCACAACAATCACGAACGTGCATCGAACACCACACTGAACGTTATATGGAGTGTTCTGTCTGGCTCTGTGTCCGGCGCAGACCGCACCAGTGATTTAAGCTGTACTAAGCTGTAATTGTTTTCTAATTACAAAAAAAAGATACAGTCAAGCTGAGAAGAGTGCAGAGAAGGGGTGACTTAAGTAATATCATAAATATAAGCCTAAGATCATTACAAGATCGCCTCAAAGGATCCAGTAAGTTCAGTAGAACTTCGGTTTCAACTCTTTTTAACCCTGTCGTAGCTCAGTCGATTAAGGCAGTGCATGGGATGCTCCCGGACGTAGGTTCGAAACCTCGTCACGGCCCTTGTAGATTTGTTCATTTTATAAGCCTAAGCCTCACGAAGTGACTCAAAGGACAAAACTTGTTTTCTATGAAGAATCTGAATGGTAAACTATGATAAGACTAAGCTGAGCCTCGTAAAATACAAAAATAAATTCAATACTCTTTAAAAGATAAAACATTTTTAAGGTGCAAGAATTTTTTTTCTTAATTACAGGTAACATTTCTTCCATCCTGTTGAAGGAAGTTGAGGTGTAGTCCAATAATATAAGCAATCGAGAAGCGATTAATAACTTACGGGCTATTCATGCCCGTGCCACCTCTTGGGTGGCTTAATCTTTATCAATCGATTAATAACGCACCGCTCCTGTGCCAGGTAAGTCCACTACGGGCTCCCCATAGCCCGTGCTACTTGCTCCGCTCCTGTGCCAGGTAAGTTACGGGCTCACCATAGCCCGTGCTACTTGGAACTTGTTCCGAGTAGCTGAATCTATAACAACACCAATAATGATAAATAATCAGTATAATTTCCACAGTGATTCAGTTAACTTCAGTACAGACACTTCGGAGTTACCACACCTCTTCAAACCTCAAGAATGTAGCACTTGGCGCAGTTCTAATCGACCCCAAGACGCTCCAGCTTCGACACAGAGCAGACAGCAAACTACGACCCCATCGAGTTTAGACACTCACCACCACATCGAGTTTAGACACTCACCACCACATCGAGTTTAGACACTCACCACCACATCGAGTTTAGACACTCACCACCACATGGAGTTTAGACACTCACCACCACATGGAGTTTAGACACTCACCACCACATCGAGTTTAGACACTCACCACCACATGGAGTTTAGACACACACTATTCCCCATCGAGCAGGCTCGCTCGCGCACATCGAGCTCCGCAACTCCACCCTCACTCAGCTCTGCTCCAAGTCTCGTCTCAACGTCTACGACATTGCTGTAACCAAGGCTACTAAATAAATATGAAAACCCACTAAACACTGTGTATCTAATCTACCCAACAACGTAACATAATCGTACGTTATACCCCATCCCCTTCCACCGCCCCCAGCCACCAGGGACAGTCAGGGGTGTTGTGGGGTGGACAGGTGACTACAGACGGCGCTGTAATTATGGGGGTAAACGGATATGTACCTATTGGAGCGCCTCACCCCTTCCCCCCAAAATAAAACAGAAATGTTCCAACTTGATTATAAATTCAGTGATTTAGCGCGTGTCACAATTTCCAACCCTGTCCCAAACAATGGTAGCGGAGGTCAGATTTATTATACCCCCCTGTATACGTATAATGAGCATTATTATACCCCCCTGTATACGAATAATGAGCATTATACGTATAATGAGCACGTCCATCAATGCCCGCGACACTAGAGTCAAGGGTCCACAGAATAGCTGAATGCCACATCAATCAGAAAATGAATAAAAATTTGCATTGAAGGGGAAAAGAGCAAGAATTTCAAGGATAAAAGCTATTGAAAATCAGAGCCTTTAGTGGTGAGTGGGAGAGGTGCGTGGGAGCTGACACGCCCAGGTGAGGGAGGGAGAGAGAGGGAGGGGGAAGAGAGAGAGACAGAAGGAGGAAGGAGGGACAGAGGGAGCGAGACAGACGTATAGATGTAGGAAGTAGTAGGATAGAGGGACGGGAAGGAAGGATAGAAGAAGAAGAAAGGGCGGGAGAGAATGAGAGAAGCAGGGAGAGGTAGAGTGAGTGAGAGGAAGGGAGGGAGAGAGGGAGAGAGGCGGATACAGGGTGTGAGCAAAAATAAATCTGTGTGTAAGAGGTGTATCCGCAGGTGTCAAGCCATAATAACCCGTCTGATAGGTATTTATCTTCCTGCAGTCACAGTGGCGACTGTGTCTAGCCATCCAGTCACCCCCCGTCCCCAACCCCCACCAGACTCCCCTTCGGGACAGTTACTCATGAGTGAATAGGCACGTGTGTGCGAGCGTTTGGTCTACCAGTTCAATTGTCTCCAGTCACACGTAGACTAGTAACTATTAATAGTCTTTGCCAAGGCAACAGCCGGTTATAAATTCCAGTTATCCACGCCGTTCATTTCACGCACTGAAGCGACAGTTTATTCCAGTCCCACACATAAAAGGTGACTGTTGATCACTTATACACGTTTGGCCAGTGTGTGTGACTGCTGTCACTAACTGGTGACTGTATTGGTCATAATATCCCAGTCACTCCACACGCTGGTTAACCGGTTAGTTAATTTTCCCTCAGTCACTCATGGAGGCTGGAAACTGAGTGACTCCTTAGCCTAAACCACTTCGAGCAGTCAATAAGATGAGTGAAATATTCATAGGTCGTGAGCTACACTCGAAAGGTAAGATAAGAATGAGACAGCGCTAAGGCATTATGGGGACAAGGAGCTGGGATATGAGGACAAGGAGCTGGGATATGAGGATCAGGAGCCTGGGATATGAGGACCAGGAGCCTGGGATATGAGGACAAGGAGCTGGGATATGAGGACAAGGAGCTGGGCTATGAGGACAAGAAACTGGGATGTGAGGACAAGGAGCTGGGCTATGAGGACAAGAAACTGGGATGTGAGGACAAGGAGCCTGGGATATGAGGGCAAGGAGCTGAGATATGAGAACAAGCAGCCTGGGATATGTGGATAGGTTTAGATATATTTATGTCCATAAACTATCATAATAAGTATTGTAAATAATAATAATTCAAATTATATTATAGAAAAAATCCACCAGGGCAATGAGCTGGGTCTACTACCTTGGCATTGCCAAGCCCCATATGCGCATTAAACTGCTTACTGATAATGATATTATTAGTATTGTGGAAATATTACTATTATCAGTACGTAGTGAATCCTCAACTGTATAAAATCCACATTGACCTCACCCAGCGATCACCACCTGGACGATGAAGCAACATATAAAAATGAGCTCAGAGCATTTAAAAACATATATAATATGGCACTTATATTTTTACATAACACAAGTTCCTTTATATTATATATATATATATATATAACATCTCGTATCGTGTTTCTGAGTCTTCCATCAATGTATTATATAGCTTTCACTACGATCTATCCTAAGAATTGATCATCTCAGTTATCGAAAGAAATACTTTCGAAAAGTAGGACATTATCTTTAGCCTTGAAATACATTTCTGTGCAAGTTTAATTCAGGTCAATGTCATTTTCAGATGAAAAAAGTAGTTCGGTGTATTTGTACACCGAATTGTCTTGTCCCTCTGACCTTCCTCGGCAACGTTGCAACACTTTCTCTTCTTTACTTGCATGGTTCCAGTCCTCAGGAACGACCTGAGAATCCTGTTCAGTTACTTGTGTAAAGGAGGAAATGTATATGTTTATCTCTCAGAATGTTCGGTAATACGTTTATTGCTTGTGATGTGTGTATATGTGTATACACATATGTGTGTATGTACACATGATGTGTGTATGTATTAACACGATGTACTGAACGGGGTGAGAATAGCTTGAGTTACCTCATCCCTTTGTGTGTATTTTACCTCAATAAACTTATTTCAATTTCAATTTCAATTTCAAATCCTGTTTAGTATCTCTCACTAATCTAAGAATAGACCTTTAAAGTCACTTCTCGATCAAACTACCACACTAGGCTTCTCCTCGTCATCCTGGATCTGATCTAATAAACAAGAGCACATTGCTTAACCTCTCCGAGTTCCTACACGTCTCAAACAGGTTCGAGGCCGGTTCGAGGTCTCCGTATAGCACCGGAAGTCCTCTTCTGCCTGGGTTGCTGAGCCGCAGTCGCCAGCTGGACTCTGGCAACGATCAGCCTCATATTTATCGCCTGGTGTTACCGAATGTGGGTCAGCTGACTCAGCAAGGTCGAGGGCGGTGTTGACCTATCTTTAATAGGTTGTGGGGGAGGAAGGGGTAGGGCCAGGGCACCCCGCTGTTGATCGGCTTTGTAAGTCGGCTTCCAGCAGGTGCTGGGTGGAGGCCTGCGCAGGTCGGTGGGACAATAACGGTGGTGGGACAACAGTAGTGGGACAAAAAACAGTGATAGGACAGGAGGGAGGAAAAGGGGGGCAAAGAACAGGCAAAGGGGGAGCTTCTTCCCCTCCATTCCCTCACCCCCTTTTCCCTGGGTCTCGCTCACCGCGTGAGTTCGCTCCACGCTCCCCTTCAAATAATTATGCTTGTATACCATAGATTTATGGGCGCTCGATCATAAAAAGCTTTATTTTCAACGGTTTTGTGTGAGCTCAAGTGTGTGTGTGTGTACTCTCCTAGTTGTACTTGCGGGGGGTTGAGCTCTGGCTCTTTGGTCCCGTTTCTCAATTGTCAATCAACTGGAGTACATATTCCTGAGCCTACTGGGCTCTATCATATCTACGTTTGAAACTGTGTATGGAGTCAGCCTTCACCACATTATTTCCTAGTACATTCCATTTGTTAACTACTCTGACACTGAAAAAGGTCTTTATAATGTCTCTGTGGTTCATTTGGGTACTCAGCTTTCACCTGTGTCCCCTTGTGCGTGTACAAGGTACACACACACACACACACACACACACGTTGTGTGGGGGGGGGTGTGTGCGCGCGGGCGAGAATGCATACACGCCCGCATGTGTGCATGCTCGCGTGTGTGTGCGGGTGTGCGTGCAAGCGTACGTGATTATCTGAATGAGTTGAGTTTCATTCATCCTGGCCAGTACCCGCCCAGCAGGCACTGTGCTTGGGCGCGTTTGCAAATCCCTCTCATAAATCGTTCAGTAATTACTCAGTTGACGGATCTGCAACATGATGACATGTTCGTGTTGCTGAAACAATGCAAACACCTACGAATAGGAATCAAAACAGATCTTCCATTAATTCAAATATTCATTACATTTTGCGTGATGAAGAGAGAGAGAGAGAGAGAGAGAGAGAGAGAGAGAGAGAGAGAGAGAGAGAGAGAGAGAGAGAGAGAGAGAGAGAGATTGAATTGAACTGTCAGGGGAAAGCGGCAAGCCATTACGACTATAGCACTTGGAAAGCCCCAGGATAAGAATTTGGGATGGGACGGGAGGGAAGAAATGGTGACCAACCACTTGGACGGTCGGGGGATTGAACGCCGACCTGCGTGAAGCGGATCATTGCTCTACTGTCCAGCCCAAGTGATTGGGAACAGAGAGAGAGAGAGAGAGAGAGAGAGAGAGAGAGAGAGAGAGAGAGAGAGAGAGAGAGAGAGAGAGAGAAACGCGATCATTTAAACATTTAAACAACCACCTACGCCTACACACACACACATTGTATGTAGTATGCAGCCCCAGCATGGAGCCCGTATCAAGTCAAGCACAAAACCAAGCTGGAAGGTATGCCACTAGACTTGTCCCAGAACTAAGAGGCATGAGTTATGAGGATAGACTACGTGAACTGCAACTCACGTCGCTGGAAGACAGAAGAGCTAGGGGAGACATGATCACCACATAACAAAATTCTTAGGGGAATTGACAGGGTGAACAAGGATGGACTATTTAACACGGGTGGTACACGCACAAGGGGACACAGGTGGAAGCTGAGTACCCAAATGAGCCACAAAAACATTAGAAATAACTTTTTCAGTGTCAGAGTAGTTAGTAAATGGAATGCACTGGGAAGTGATGTGGTAGAGGCAAACTCCATACACAGTTTCAAATGTAAATATAACAGAGCTCAGTAGGCTTCAGGAATTTGTACACCAGTTGATTGACGGTTGAGAGGCGGTACTAAAGAGCCAAAGCTCAACCCCCACAAGCACAACTAGGTGAGTACACCCATTAACCCTTTACATAAGCGCTACTCACACACGCACACGCCCCATTCACACGCAAACAATTCTATACCTTAAATAATATCGCTGTTTAACCCGACATAAATAGAAATTAGCCTCTTTGCTCAAAAGCCAACTCTTAGGGGGAGCTTGACCGACCGAGTATCGAACAGGAGAGAGAGAGAGAGAGAGAGAAAAGAGCTCCCATTGGGGTCTTTTTGTCAGAGTTTCAGCCACTGTATTTACCGCCGTTCCATTACCTTTTGTGCTCGAGAGCTCCACCCTCAATGTAGCATTGAACGATAATTATGGGAAAGCAAGCGAACCCTGCCCAGCATTACTGGTGACTGGGTTACCCTTAAAACTGGCTTTGTTTACCCGCTGGTGGGAGTATCGGCGCTGGCTTGTCCTTGTGGCCGCGATTGTGTTGTTATGTTTGTGGAGTGGGGAAAATCGTGTCGAAATCTGATATACATCGATGTTTCTGTTGTGGGGGGTGGGGGGGGGGGAGTGAGGGATGGGTGAGTGGGTGGATGCATGGATTGACTGGATGAACGGGAAGGTTGGTGGGTTTGAATAGATGGGTGGATGGGGGGGGGGAAGACAGAGTGACGTTTGGGTTATTAGATGGGTGGATAAGCTGGTGGATTGAAACTTTAGCTGGTCATCTGATAGCTGGGGTGATCTTATTACCCCCGTTGATCTGATAGGTGGGGGGGAAGGGGAGGGGGATAAGATCACTCCCACCTATCAGATCATCTGATAGATCATGGGGTGAATTTACGTATGTACCCTTATCTATATGTGCTTATGATATACTCTTATCTATATGTGCTTATGGCTAATGAGCTCCAGCTGCTGAGTTCCCCCTTACAGCTGTCGGACGTCAGTTCATTGTGTCTGCATACTAAGCAGGTGCTCTGCCCAGCCTCTTAGAGAGACTGGTACAACAACGGCCTCGCTTCTAGCAGGGTCGGCGTTCGATCCGTGATGGCCTAAGCAATCTGGCCTCATTCCTTCATTCAGTCCTCGTTTTCTATCTCTTAGTTTGGCTTAATAAAGCAAACTATCATTGTCTGTCCTCATATACCTGTCAAGTGCAGTATATTCATTCTGCCTTTATGCCGAGTCATATTAATTACCTTAAACAAATTATCCCATGTGACTAATCCGAACTTTCAGTTTCCACCAGTAATCTAAGGTTTAATATCCACCTATTCTAAATAATCTATTCCTATCCACCATATGACTCTTAAGCCTCTTGTATGTCGAGATCAAGACTCCTCTAAATTCTAGTTTTTATATTTTTTTATTAGAGTTGTGATATTAGGCTCTAACAACCTTTTTCACAAATTCCAACTCCCTTAGTTCAGAAATCAGTCAAGTTGTCGGTTTGTTTTGGCTTAAATCATTTGATATTACCTCGGGGTTTTGAAATTGAAATTGAAATAAGTTTATTGAGGTAAAATACACACAAAGGGATGAGGTAGCTCAAGCTATTCTCACCCCGTTCAGTACAACGTGTTAATATATACATAGACACACATCACAAATAAACATATTACCAAACATTCTGAGAGGTAAACATATACATTTCCTCCTTCATAAATCATTTGATATTACCTCGGGGTTTGTACTGAATTCTTTGACCTTCACTATATGCTTCCCACAATGTATGCTTTGCCCCATATTATATTCCTGCTTGTGTGGAAATGACCCAAATGCCTGTAGTAAGTACTGCCTGGTGGTAATAGGGCTGACCCATATTGCTAGGTTTGTGGCGAATCACGCTCCTTTTTTATTAGTTAAAGATTAGTGATGTATTATCAATGAGAATGCCAGTGAGTGGTGAATGGAGCCTCCCCCTCCCCTCCGTGGGGCGAAGGAACGCTGAGTGGTGAATGAAGGTCTGTGTGATGACTGAATGAAGCCATGTGTGGTGAATGAAGCACTCTGTGATGAATGGCATTATATGTAGTGAATGAAACCCGGTACGGTGAATGAAACCCTGTGTGGTGAATGAAGCCTTGTGTGATGAATGAAAGTGAATAAGCATAGACCCCTACAAATATAGCTTCTGACATAGCAGCAGCAAAAGAAAAAAATATTTAGCTTTACCTCAAAGCTAAATAAAAAAAAGAAATATCCAAAATCGTATTAATATCCGACTAAACACAGCTAATTCTTTTATATATAACTCACCGGCCGAATTGAATTTCAAAAGAGCTTCAATTTACTATATGGAATATACAAAAAAAAAGTCTCATTGTCGCGAGGGCCATTCGTTTATTTCCCAATCAACATATAAAAGCTCATTAAAAAAGTATTCGAACGTGTACTTGCATAATTTTTACCCAAACTGGTATACGGGTCCAGCGTTAATTCTGTTTGGCCGGGCATAATGGAAAAATGCTGTTTGTATTATAGGCATTTAAATTATTTGCTGTGCGCCTTTTAATACAACACACTTTACAGTATACAAAAAAATTATTCTAATCGGACAAAGCCCACACTTTTTGTATTGAAATTTATATTATATATATATATATATATATATATATATATATATATATATATATATATATATATATATATATATATATATATATGCTCCCCATGCAGGGGACTTCCTTTTGGCAGTCCCCTATGTCTGCGACAGGCACACGTCTTGATCCGCAGGAGCTCCGTATTGCAATCTCTCTCCACCTTGCTGCCCCTATCCACACTGTTCATAGGTGTATGCAGTCTGCGCTGTTAGGCAGCGGCAGACTGCACTGTGGAAAATCAGGCGGTTGGCACTCTCGACTCTGATGAAGTCAATGACATCATCAGAGGCAAGCCTTTGCCTCTGCCCAGTGTCCAGCAGAGAGAGAGTCCTGCAATCTACTGAACCGTAACTCTGTTAGCTTTGCCGACCGACCAGATGGAATCACACTGCGCCCTTGGAAGGGTGGCTGATACTTGGCGTGGGACTACACTTGTGTATCCACCCTGGCAACCACATACATCAACCTCTCTGTCGGCCAAGCAGGAGCCGCGGCGACACACACACAGAAAGACACAAGTCAGCCAAGTACAGGGAAACAGATCACCGGGACAATTTCGTCCCAATAGGATCTGAGACCCCTAGGTTCATGGGGAGAAAGCGCAAGAAGGTTTCTTAAGGATCTTGGTTCCAGGCTCATTGACACTACAAGAGACCCTAGAGCAGCAAGTTTTCTTTTTTAGCACCTCAGTGTGGCGATCCAGAGAGGGAATACTTCTAGTTAAGCCCTTGTTTTATGTTAAGGAAATCTTGATAAGCCTAACATCACATCAGCCCCAAAGTAATATATTATTGTACCGGTACACCAGACTATATTAGTGTACCGGTGCACCAGAGTATATTAGTGTACCGGTACACCAAGAGGAGTAGTGTACCAGTACACCTGAAGTCACATCGAGTGCTGATCACACGTGGCGCGGGGCGGAACGGGCCAGGCAGAGCCAACATGCTGTCAGCAAACCATTAGGAAACAAGAACGACAGCAGCAGTCAGCAAACAAAGCCCATGAATAGCGGCCACAAAACTCCAGTGGACAGGCGACGGGCCGCGGCATCCCTGACATGAATAGACAGCCGGAAATGACAGCCCCCCCGAGTGCGTTTGTCACCGCAACTCATGTTAGTAAATAAAGCCCGCTGTGAAAAGGCCTCTCTCTCTCTCTCTCACTTGTTGCTCAGCTCAATACACACAAGTGATGTCACGCCGTCCTCGCTGACGTCTCTAGGTCTCTTAGGTATTGATTTCTCATGGCGGCCCTCGATGATATCATATTACCAGCTAGGGCAATATGGAGGGAGGCGGTCGGTCGGTCGAGCGGACAGCACGCTGGACTTGTTATCCTGTGGTCCCGGGGTCGATCCTGGGCGCCGGCGAGAAACAATGGGGCAGAGTTTCTTTCACCCTATGCCCCTGTTACCTAAGCAGTAAAATAGGTACCTGGGTGTTAGACAGTTGTCACGGGCTGCTTCCTGGGGGTGGAGACCTGGTCGAGGACCGGGCCGCGGGGACACTAAAGCCCCGAAATCATCTCAAGATAACCTCAAGACAGGGCGAGGTGCTAGAGGATGCTAACCTTGGGTACAGATCTCCCGTGTTGGGATTGGCGTGGCGGGCTCAGAAAGTGAATTTTGATAAAAGAAATATCGATGGAGTCACGTGCGTGTGTGAGTGTGCGTGATGCGAGGTGATTTTGGAGAGTTGTTGAAACAAGAGGAGGAGGAGGAGGCATGCCGGTGTCTCCATCAGGTGTTCAGCCAGGAATCTCATGGCAATTCTCTCTCGTTTGTGCCCGGAGCTGACGTGCTGGGGGGGAAGTGTGACATAGTTCTCATACTTCTGTGCTTTGCAGCCCGAGCACACTCACTCATTTATCCTAACGCTCTGCCTCATTTTTTTGCAAACACGAAAAGAGAGTAATTTTTTGTTTACAAGAACGTAAACCCTGTTAGGTCAGATGTCATGCATCATCTGTAGAAATCTCATACTTTGTTTATCTGTAGTTTATATGTTGTATATCTGTGTTTTTGTTTTTTGTGTATATATATATATATATATATATATATATTATATATATTATATATATATATATATATATATATATATATATATATATATATATATATATACTATATACACGTAAATCCCAAATACCCTTGCTAGGACTATATAACCTCCGCTCGCGTGATGCAAAGCCAAGGGGGAAGACATCTCCCGTCACGCAGGGTGCAGTCGCACCTCCACAGATCTCCAGTATCAGCTAATGATACTGGTAATGGCTCAAAAGGGCTACCACTTACGGGCTATTCATGTCCGTGCCACCTTTTGGGTGGCTTAATCTTCATCAATCAGTCAATCGATGCAAAGCCGAGAGCTGTACCACTGTACCACCACTCTACAAAAGCATGGGAGAGTCCTTATAAACGACTCACGGGCTCACCATAGCCCGTGCTACTTGGAACATTTCGTTCCGAGTAGCTAAATCTAAAAAAATAACAGCATACCTTATGAGCACACTGAGAGAGTGAGAGTATTGAGGAGAGAGTGTGAGAGTACTGAGAGAGTGTGAGAGTACTGAGAGAGTGTGAAAGTACTGAGAGAGTGTGAAAGTACTGAGAGAGTGTGTGTGTGATTAAACTAACACCTCCGGTGTTCTCTACATATTCTCATCCCGGACATTGCCATCAAACGAAACTTGGACTCTATCGCCTCCTCCCAGTCCCCAGGACACAGTCACAAACCAGTGTGAGAACAAACTAGGAGCTGGGGCACGAGTACGACCTACTAGCTAACACAGGTCAACAGAGCTGAGCTTTGAAAACGGATATTATCCCGCCGATGATCACTTGAATCATCGGGGGATCGAACGCCGACCCTGCAAGAGGAAATAAGGTCTGGGGTGAGGAATTCGTGCAGTTGGTCATACCTAGACACTGGAGATGGTGGTTGAGGGGCAGCGGACACGCGCGTGACTTTATGTGTGTTTGAGAGAGAGAGAGAGAGAGAGAGAGAGAGAGAGAGAGAGAGAGAGAGAGAGAGAGAGAGAGAGAGAGAGACAGAGAGAGACAGAGAGAGACAGAGAGAGACAGAGAGAGAGAGACAGAGAGAGAGAGAGAGAGAGACAGAGAGAGAGAGAGAGAGAGACAGAGAGAGAGACAAAGCGTTCGCCAAGTGACAGCCATAGAGCCGAGAGCGACACTGGAGCCGTCTGTCCACCACCGCATCGTGGTCAATATCGGAAGGCTGCTGGAGCACCTCTTCCACAATGTTATCACCAGTCTGATTTTAATTAGTCAGTCAGTCAGTGGGCCAGCCAGCTCTGCTATCTGCACATCCAGGCGTCAAGCGCCCTATCCATCAGTGTCCGACGTCCAACACCCGAGAGAGAGAGGGGCGGGGGATAGTCACGCGGTTAGTATAGCGGTGGGCCAGCAAGTAGCGACGGCCCATGGACATCTATGCTCCGTGTTCCGTCAGCTATATGTCAGTTGGGTGACGTTAAATGCAGAATGTCAGATCCTAGATATCAGCTGTCAGCCTCTACAGGATTTTTTTTTCAACATCCAAACTCCATTATTTGTGTCCGCGTCCTGCTGGTGGCTTCGGAGATATTTTATTTTTGTAGTTCGATTTCACGTGAGGAGTTTATAGGTCGTTCAGTAGTTGAGGAAAGTCGTTATAAACATTCACCAAGCTTGAAACACCATATGCACTAGATGACTATTTTTTTGGCTTTTGACGAATAATCTGAAATTCAAGTGGTGGTGTTGGTGCTCGTGATGGTGGTGATGGGGCTTTGGTGAAGGGGCTGGTAGTGATGGTAGTGGTGGTGGCGGTGGTGGTATTGGTAGTAGTGTGTTTCTGGTAGTTTTATTGATAGGTGGTGTTAATGGTGGTGTTGGTGGAGGAAATGGTTGTGGTGGTGGTGCTGGCGGTTGTGGAAGGAAGGTGGAAGGACTGGTGGTGGTGGTGGTGGATGGTGGTTGTGATAGTGGTGGAGGGGTAGTAGGCGCACTGGGAGAAGAGTTGTAACAGTGGAGGGACTCGTCAGAGAAGGGAGAGAGGAACGCACTTGGCGGCACCTCGTGAGACGAAGAGACTGTGATACCAGCCTAATAGTGAGATATTTGAAGAAAAAGATTTAACCGTTGATTCACTCGTGAGAGAAGAGGAGGTTCCCAACCTGTATGAACCCACGGCCCTATTTTCTAATACTCAATAGGCCTGTGATCCCCTGCCACACACACAATTGAAACAATTTCAAAGAATGAATTTAGAAATAATCACATTTTAAAACAGTGCCTGATTTGACAGGTACCGGATCTAACTGTCTTTAGGCCCTCGGCCAAAACAGCTGAATGGGCTCATTTAGCTGTACTATACACGACAATGTGAACAGTTGAGGGATTACACGAACAAAAAATAATCAGTGTTATCAAGTAACTGAACACTCCAAGTATTATATTGTATTTGTCCATTTTTATGACACAAAAACAAAATGCTCGTGGCCTAACTGACCTATTGGGGAATCCGGCCCTACCTGCTCACTTTACTCACCAATTGCAAACTCCCGATGATTCAGATATGATTCAGAATTTAGGTCCCCTCTGACCCTCCGGCAAACATTTCACGACCTTCCTGGGAGCCCCGACCCCACCTGTACGGAACCGAACTCTATCCTAAACAGTATAGAGTTTAGAGTTAGGGTAGGATAGAGTCTATCCTACCCTCTCGGAGGGTAGTTCATGGAACAGGGAGCCTCGACACTCACCCTAGAGTCAGGGACTGCTGGTACGACGTAGGGAAGTAAGGGCTGGGTGTGGCTGAGCCCCAACGCTCGCTCAAGGCAGTCATGAGCGGACAACCCGTCCTCATGGCGGGGGCGTCAATCCAGTAGTCGTCCCCAAGGGCGTATGCGTTAATATTTCTCAAACGGTGTAATAAAAAACGGCATTATCTCCAATACAAGTTATGATTATTATATATATTATGGTTTTGTACAGCTAGGTCTAGGTCTAGGTTAGTTTAGGTGTTTTGTTTAGGCTGTTTATATGTGTTTACTAGTCCGTGGGTGAAGCAATTTTTTCGTCGTTTCGACACTTAGCTTCGAACAGGGAAAGATTTGAGCACTTTTCAAGAATAATTTTTTTTGTATGTAATTAGCTATTACAAATTTGATTTATTAGCCTTAGGGGGACGGCTACTGGGAGGAAATGCTTCTTCAACCCATTATCAAAACAAAGGTCCGTCAAATAAGTCAAATACCCTTTTAATTAAAATCTAAATAAGTGCGTATTTGGCTTGTGGCGCACTTGACTATTTTCGAAGCTATGAATCGAAACGTTTCTCGTTCAGGCGATGAGTCACAATAGCGTGGCTAAAGTAAGTTGACCAGACCACACACTAGAAGGTGAAGGGACGACGACGTTTCGGTCCGTCCTGGACCATTCTCAAGTCGATACACTTGAGAATGGTCCAGGACGGACCGAAACATCGTCGTCCCTTCACCTTCTAGTGTGTGGCCTGGTCAAGTTTCTCGTTCACTTTTACCCTGTAGTAGTAAATACTGCCGGAACGCGGGCACCTTACCTAACCTTACCTAGGCATAGCTATGCAAAAACCCACAATTTATAACAATACTAATTTATATTTGGAAAATTGCTCTATATTTATTATTATTATTTCATGTGAAAGATTCATCTCCTTGTGTTGATTGTCTGGTGATTTAAGTGATTGTCTTGATTTAATAAGTCGCTTACTTATTAAAATCTATTTAAGAATTTGACTTCTATGTTGGCGTGGGGGAGTAGTTGGTCCCTATATAACTGACCTCCCCAAGGGTGTTCTCACTAATATTTCTCATACGGTGTCATACAAAACTATGCATTCTCAAATACATATTATTATTTGAATAGATTATCATTTTCACATAGACCTAAGTTAAATCCTGTTAGGAACTTTTTATTACTTTATCCAGATTTTTGTTTTGTTTTTTACACTACGTTTGTGAGGCATAATAAAAGTCAGTTTTCGATAGAAGCTTCGAAAATAATCTTCTGTTAGGGGGGAAATATATTTAATTTACAAACCTTGAGCACAGCTGAGCCTTATGGTATTGTTTGAGCACAGCTGAGCCTTATGGTATTGTTTGAGCACAGCTGAGCCTTATGGTATTGTTTGAGCACAGCTGAGCCTTGTGGTATTGTTTGAGCACAGCTGAGCCTTATGGTATTGTTTGAGGACGAGCTGAGACAAGCAAGGTGGATTGTGAGTGTGAAATAAGATCATGGGGTCATGCACAAAGGCGCGCAATATATATACACACTGAGAGGTGTAGACAGCTTCTCAGTGAATATACACAGAGAGGTGTAGACAGCTTCTCAGTGAATATACACAGAGAGGTGTAGACAGCTTCTCAGTGAATATACAGAGAGGTGTAGACAGCTTCTCAGTGTACATACACAGAGAGGTGTAGACAGCTTCTCAGTGTACATACACAGAGAGGTGTAGACAGCTTCTCAGTGTACATACACAGAGAGGTGTAGACAGCTTCTCAGTGTACATACACAGAGAGGTGTACACAGCTTCTCAGTGTACATACACAGAGAGGTGTAGACAGCTTCTCAGTCCCCATACACAGAGAGGTGTAGACAGCTTCTCAGTCCCCATACACAGAGAGGTGTAGACAGCTTCTCACTGAATATACACTGAGAACATTACCTCTAACCCATATACAAGACTAAAATATTCTTGCTGAAGCAACTAAACTGTGGTGACCTTATAATATCCCCCCCCGAGAGGTTGATGGCCCCTGACGCCAAACACCAACACACACAAACCTCCGGTACTCACGCAGGTAAACGCCTTATAAACGCCGCCACTCACCTGAGAGGATCGAGGGCCGTCGGCAGGTACGGGAAGCTGTAGGGGTAGCCGTCCTTTTTCAGGGTCTTGGGCTTCCTGCGGGGGCGGTACTTGTAATCAGGGTAGTCCCTCATGTGCTGGGCCCTGCCGGAAGTATGCAGAGTGAAGTATGCACCAATAAGGAGGGATGGATGAAAGGGAGAAAAAGATGCTGGCCGATAAATGAGACAAGAGTCTTGACACAGATGGAAATGGCGCAAAGAAAAATCAACAAATGGACTGTCTTTTTAAGCGATGAAAAGTTCTGATTCAGTCAGGACTCTTATCGTGCCGTAATTGATTGGAAATAGAGCGAAACGGAGAGAAGAATTATCTGCCATTCTACCATGTCAATTTCTCCCAATATGCAGACAGTTTTTGAATTTTCCTTATCATATCTGCTACCGAGTCTGTCATAGAGCGTGTTCAAGATTTTTATTTACACAATTCAAAGGTATAACATATACATGAAGAAATATGAGGCAAACAAATATGAGGAGTGCACAACTCATTTACTGTTAAGCTTGTATATATTACATATACATATATATATATATATATATATATATATATATATATATATATATATATATATATATATATATATATTATATATATATATATACACACACACACGTGTCATGGAAAGGTTTATATAACACATCTGTTACTCGACTTGGACACATTTGTGGGGGACATCTGTCAGTTGACTATAATTATGAGACACGCACCTGTCTCTTGACATCCATTATTGTCAGAAAATGCACATGTTAAAGCGTGTTTTTCAAGCAAAGTTGGCAAACTACTGTTCCTGAATGTTAAAGGTTTTCTGAGACGTTGAAATGTATACTTATTCTCGCCACTAGAAAGAGGCTGTTACTTGTTCCTTTGTCGTAAGTGTGGGAGGACAGGCCCCTCTTGATAATTTGTTATTGTATCCTAGTTGATACAACTAGGTAGGTTGTATCGTAGTTGATACAACGTCGACCAGGAGGCCTGGTTGACGACCGGGCCGCGGGGACGCTAATCCCCGGAGGTGATCATTAAGTTCTGAGGTGTTCATTGTGTTTTGAGGTGATAATTGTCTTCTGAGGTGTTCATTGTGTCCTGAGGTGTTCATTGTGTCCTGAGGTGTTCATTGTGTCCTGA
The DNA here is from genome assembly GCF_040958095.1 of Procambarus clarkii. Lineage (NCBI taxonomy): Eukaryota > Metazoa > Arthropoda > Malacostraca > Decapoda > Cambaridae > Procambarus > Procambarus clarkii. The sequence continues at coordinate 13,396,403 of NC_091178.1, forward strand.
GGTGTTCATTGTGTCCTGAGGTGTTCATTGTGTTCTGAGGTGTTCATTGTGTTCATACGTGTAATAATCAGAACATATGATGCCAAAGATCACGACTTTAACTCTCTCGTTCACATATTTATACAAAACTTGAAACATTATTATGTCAGCTTTATTTTATATTTGAATCTAAAAAAGCATTGAAATAGAACTTGGTGAATAATATAATTGAACACACCATACCCAAATTATTTGGAAAAGATGGTTTGCCAACTTCTGTTTCACAATCAACAGGAACGTTATTCAGCAATCTGAGAAAGTGTATAGACGTAAAAGGCCAATTGTACAAGTACAAGTACAAGTACAATTGGCCAGGGCGTATGATGGGCATGTGAACCTATTGTTTGAGGTAGATGTGTGTGTGTGTGTCGTGTGCGACGACGAGAGATACGTGTGTGTGTGTGTGTGTGTGTGTGTGTGTGTGTGTGTGTGTGTGCGTGTGTGTGTGTGTGTATGTGTGTGTGTGTGTGTGTGTGTGTGTGTGTGTGTGTGTGTGTGTGTGTGCGTGTGTGTGTGTGTATAGGGTTAGTGTGGGGGGATGGGTTGGAAAGGGGTATGGGTATAGTCTGAGTATGGGTGACGGGTGGTCGACAACAGTCACTCACCTTGTCGCCAATTCGACAATTGGTATTCCTGGTCGAGTGAATATGACTGGTCGGACACCAGACGCTCTCCCCTGCTCTAGTCCCCCCCCCCTCCCCATCTCTCTCTCTCTCTCTCTCTCTCTCTCTCTCTCTCTCTCTCTCTCTCTCTCTCTCTCTCGTTAATAGGCAAATTCCCAGCTAGCCTATCAGGGCCAAGGCCGATGGGATAAAGCGTCAATATTGCGTTGCAATAAATGCCATTAAACCACAGGAATTTTAACGTAGCGGTCGATGGCGTCCAGATTGCAGCTCATTAAGTATGGGGACAAGTTGGAATGTTTATTAATGGTAAGTAAGAATTATTAACAAACCCGTTTTAAAGGCAATTTGTTAGTACTGAAAAAAACTGCAGGAAAAACACCTCATGTGATGTATCATATTTACGAAAAAGGGCGAAATAGATAGCAAGAGAGAGAGAGAGAGAGAGAGAGAGAGAGAGAGAGAGAGAGAGAGAGAGAGAGAGAGAGAGAGAGAGAGAGAGAGAGATTATCTCTTCTAACCCCTCCCCAGCCCCAGCAAAACAGTTTGTCCTTATCTACCTTATCAATATCTCTTGAGAATTTTGTAGGTAGTGATCATGTTTCCCCTTACTCTTCTGTCTTCCAGAGTCGTGAGGTGCATTTCTCGCAGCCTTTTCTTGTAACTCATGCCTCTTAGTTCTGGGACTAGCCTAGTGGCATACCTCTGAACTTTAAAAAGTGTGTGTGTGTGTGTGTGTGTGTGTGTGTGTGTGTGTGTGTGTGTGTGTGTGTGTGTGTGTGTGTGTGTGTGTGTGTGTGTGTGTGTCCCGGGTTCATTCTTCTCGTTTCTCAAGAAGAACCTTGTTAAAGAAGCATTGTGGCCGTATCCGCCCAGCTTACTCCACTACTGTTATTCTAACTTTCGTTTTTTTTCTTTCACCTTCGGGGGTTTATACGAAGTTCTGGAGTTGTTTAGGCGGCTGGTGTTCTGGTGGGGTGGGTAAGGGGGTTGAGGGGGTGTGGGGTGGGAGGGAGATGTGGGAAGGTCGTCCTGAGGGGGGGAAGGGGGTCGTCAGGGAGTAAGGGGTGGGGGGGGGGTTGTCCAGGGTTGAGAGGGGCGATAAATTTCTCGTGGAAAAGGAGGGTTATGTTTATGTAAAGAGCGTCTGATGTTGACTTGAATTCCTGCCTTTCTTCCCCCTGTGTATGTGTGTACTCACCTAGTTGTGTTTGTGGGGGTTGAGCTCTGGCTCTTTGGTCCCGCCTCTCAACCGTCAATCAACAGGTGTACAGATTCCTGAGCCTATTGGGCTCTATCATATCTACACTTGAAACTGTGTATGGAGTCAGCCTCCACCACATCACTTCCTGTGATGAACAGGTTCTGTGTGTGTGTGTGTGTGTGTGTGTGTGTGTGTGTGTGTGTGTGTGTGTGTATGTGTGTGTGTGTGTGTATTTACTAGTGTGTGTATTAGTTTGTATTGTGCCTGCAGGATCGAGCTATTAGCTCTTGGACCCTGCCTTTCTAACCAATCTATTTTACATCTTATTTTATCTACTACATATATTTTTCTCTCTTGCACCCGTACACATCCCCAGGAAACAGCCCGTAACAGCTGTCTAACTCCAAGGTACCCATTTACTGCTAGGTGAACAGGGGTACCAGAGTGAAAGAAACTCTGCTTACTTGTTTCCGCCTCTGCTGGGGGATCGAACCCGGGCCCTTAGGACTACGACTCCAGAGCGCTGTCTACTCAGCCACGCGAGGCCTCCAGGTGTGTATGTGTGCGTGCGTAGCGTACTAAGATGTGCATTTGGGGTCGAGCGTCAGCTCTTGGACTCATTACTAACTGAAATCAAGGACTCTGTGCTTGATTTATATAATTATCAGGAGTTAGTTTCAACTAATTCTTTGTCACAAACCTGTCCACTGATTTACAACTCTTACACAGAAGTAAATTCTTTGTGCAAACTTTTAAACATCTCTGTGATTCGAACAAATCCACAAGGGCCGTGACGAGGATTCGAACCTGCGTCCGGTAGCATCCCAGACACTGCCTTAATCGACTTAATTGTGGATTTTTGTTCATTTGATACATCACGTTAGTGTGATCTCTGTGACTCATTTGCTCCTTGTTCTCGCCTCAACTGTAATGAGGTATATAGCCATCAGTCCTTCCTCGTTGCTGTGTTCCCCAGGTCGGCCGAGCGGACAGCACGCTGGACTTGTGATCCTGTGGTCCTTGGTTCGATCCCAGGCGCCGGCGAGAAACTATGGGCAGAGTTTCTTTCACCCTATGCCCCTGTTACCTAGCAGTAAATTAGGTACCTGGGTGTTAGTCAACTGTCACGGGCTGCTTCCTTGAGGTGGAGGCCTGGTCGAGGACCGGGCCGCGGGGACACTAAAAGCCCCGAAATTATCTCAAGATAACCTCAAGATATCCTCCCCTCAGTCAAAGAACGTACCTTGTTGCATATATCTAATTCTTCTTTTTGTCATGTGAGGGAATCTATTCCGGGGCTGCATAATCAAGAGTGGGTCTGATGTAGGTGTATAGAGCTCTCATAAGGCTCCTTTTTTCCAAAAAAATGTTCCTTTGTTTAATTAATAGTTATATATCCGCTTAAACCTTGCTCGTCATTGATGGATAACAATCCACAATAGTGTTTTATAGAAGAAAACAGTTCTCCCATATTGCTACAAACAGCTGTTTGGAAAAAAGTATATTTCTAACTGTCAAACTCAAAAGTCAGTTTTTGATTAGCAGAAAAAAACAATAAGAAATTGACGATGATGATAGCTCTGTGTATCATTCTTATGAACAAATGAACAAATCCACAAGGGCTGTGAACACCTGAGGGTTCGAACCTATTATTCTTTATGTGTATCATTCTTATGTTACTGCGTCGTGAATCATTCTCGATGTCCGTCCAGGAGTCAGTGGTTTGTCAGTCAAAGTCAAAGTCAAAGTCAGTGGATGTCAGAGTCCAGAGTCAGGTCAGTGGTCAGAGTCAGAGTCAGACCGTCCAGGTCTGGAGTATGCAAATGAAGCAAGACAGGATTTTTAAAATGTATGAAAAAGACAAAACATACTTCGTCTCTCTCTTATTTTTCCCTGATTCTAATTCAGCTTCTAAACTTGTTCGGGTCAATGGAGGACCAGACTTTAGGTCACTGGTGGCGGGTGTTAGGTCACTGGTGGCGGGTGTTAGGTCACTGGTGGCGGGTGTTAGGTCACTGGTGGCGGGTGTTAGGTCACTGGTGGTGGGTGTTAGGTCACTGGTGGCGGGTAATAGGTCACTGGTGGCGGGTGTTAGGTCACTGGTGGTGGGTGTTAGGTCACTGGTGGCGGGTGTTAGGTCACTGGTGGCGGGTGTTAGGTCACTGGTGGCGGGTGTTAGGTCACTGGTGGTGGGTGTTAGGTCACTGGTGGCGGGTGTTAGGTCACTGGTGACGGGTGTTAGGTCACTGGTGACGGGTGTTAGGTCACTGGTGACGGGTGTTAGGTCACTGGTGGCGGGTGTTAGGTCACTGGTGGCTGGGTGTTAGGTCACTGGTGACGGGTGTTAGGTCACTGGTGGTGGGTGTTAGGTCACTGGTGGTGGAACGCTGTATGCAGCATACATCAGACCAGTGCTAGAGTATGCAGTACCAGCATAAAACCCCCCAATCCCCCGCACCTCAAAATACGCCAAATGGCGACTGACAACAGAGATTAACACAACTGGGCCCAGATAAGAAGGGGCTGAGCTACAGAGTTAAACTGATGGAACTAAACTTGATGACAGAGAACACTCAGGTGTCTGAGGAAACACTACTTCAGAGTATACGAACAAGAAGGAAAAATACTAAATAGGGGTTCGCCACCTTCCATAATATTAAAAACAGATATGTAACACAGGGCTCCAGAGCCACCGCATTAGTTGTAAAGACGGGGGCCCAGGAGCTAAAGTTTGCCAAGCAAACAACCCACCCCCCACCCACACATGTATTCCTCACCCCGAAACACTAAACTACCTCGAATCACCCCTACAAAAAAAAAAAGTGGAAATCACCAGTATCGCTAATTACCCCTCACTCCCCCCCCTTACCTTTCCCCTCCCCTTCCACTTTCCCCTCGGGAAAACAATGAAGAAAAAGAGGGGGAAAAGGTGGGCAAAAGAGGCCTGTCACAGCCTCTTAGCGGCCAGATGGGTTTTTTATGCATGAGTCTCAGAGGATAGGAGGAAAGGTTCCGTTGTAAATGGCAGCTGTTGAGAGGCAGTGATAGTATCAATGGTTTTCGATTAGTCAAATTAGCTTGTTGACACCAGGGGTAAACGAGGCCCCTTAAGGAGGTGGGGAAACGATAGAGGGGCAAGACGTGCTTGACAGAGGTAACACTCCTCACCCTAACGGCCACCAAGACGTTCCGTGACAGGTGTCACATCTCAATAATTACCGTTTATTCACCTGAGTTACGGGGATTTAAGGCAAACACCTCCTGCCCAACCCCCCCCCCCCAAACTCGCTTCTATCAGGGGGCAAGGTTTATATTTTTGTAAATCTGCCTAAAGGGTGTAGGAAGGGTGGGGTGGAGAATAGGATTTAATCCCATTTATATTTCAGAGACGATTATTCTTTACCTTTGTCTAAGGGGGATTTATATTCATTTCCTTCGTGATGAGGTCTTTTTTTTTTGGTCTGGAATGATTTTTTTTAGGGGGGCTGTGTTTGTCATTGTTTGATCGTGTTGTTGTTTAATAGCTCGATGCTGTATCGTGCTCATGAAGTAGTTTCTCAGTCGTGAGGTAGTTTCTCAGTCGTGAGGTAGTTTCTCAGTCATGAGGTAGTTTCTCAGTCGTGAGGTAGTTTCTCAGTCGTGAGGTAGTTTCTCAGTCGTGAGGTAGTTTCTCAGTTATGAACCTAAATTTGCCTCTATACACGCGTGTTTTATCCAAACTTTCTTTGATGAAAGGAAACTAAGTCTCCAAGGTGGAATATGTTGGCCATCAGAGGTACACATTGTCTCTACAGGAAGCATATTGCAACACAACGTCTCCAAAGGCTTGTACACACGTGTACACCTTCATTAGGAGTCCCGTGGAACACACACACACACAAGGGACGCGCCACAGAGAAAGCACACAAGTCTAAGTTACTCTAGGCTCTTGAGATGTACACTTCCCTTTTCCTCGAGCAACTTGAAGCACACTAACGTGATACACATATCAATGAGAAAACCCCACCTGGAACTCTTGAGGAGATTCGAACCCTCGACTAAGTGTGACGCCCAGCTATACTGACACTAACCACCCTGACTTATAGTTAGTCTGGGGGGGGGGAGGTCTTGCGGTCGGAGGTTCGAGTCACCTCAGAGCTCCAGTTGATAATTTTTTTCTCACCGAAGGAAGTTTAAAGCAGTTGTTCGCCCAAAGGAGTGAGTCGCCAGTCTGGTACGGGCATGAATAGCCCGTAAACGCAGTCTGGTCACCACAAAAGGGTATTTTATAAGCCATGATGGTGTGGGTAGGGAAGGGATTCCTGATGTCCAGGATGCCATTGCCATTTCGAAGCCTCCACCCTCGCTTCGAAGGGGGGGGGGGAGGCACCACAGCCAGAATCCATCAAGCATTTCAGTGTTCCCTTCCGAAACCTGTACATCTGTTCTCAATCATGGTGGCTTTGTTTACATGTGTTAAAGAGATTATATAAGCTCTGAACACTTCCAGGTTGTTTATAACAATAATAACCTTGAATGGGAAGTTTTCGTGTTTGCAAACTGTTTAATAAATGTAACCAAAGCCGTCAAAGATTGAGGAAGATGTACACGTTCGTAAGTACTTGCGTACTGTACTGTACTTAAGTACTGCTTCGTGAATCTGGCCCCTGGGCAACCATCATAATCACTCCTACTGATCACACTGTAAATTACGTTATGTCCTGTTGATATAACATTCGTTTAAAACAAAAATATAAAAGTGTGATAACAAGTAACTTTAGATATAACTTACTATGAGAAATTTTTGCTGAAACTGGAGATTGTTTACTTCAGTAATTCAAGGGAAGGAAAACATTTCTGACCTTCTAAATGTCTCAAAGTTTACTATTGTCTGACGAAGAAAGTGGGAGTGTGTTTTCTAACCTCATCTGTCGAGTGGCATCTTCAAGAACCTCTAAGCCAATTTATACACGGTATACACAAATACATTATCTGTAGGCATGGATAGTTGCTGACAATATACGGTTCATTACTGCAATTGGTTCATGGTGCGCAAGTTCACTTAATAAATCGCAATATATAATACTAACCTCTAACATTAAAATAGGTATAATTAGGTTATTCATTTACCTATACAGGAAGAGACTTTTCCTCCTTATTCGGGCAATTGAAATAGAACAGATTTTTACTATATTGTAATTGTTCCTATTTCCTGTTTGTATTTATCGTCTCTTGAGTCAATTAATCTTATACCTAATTGAATTCTATATCAGATGATCCCTTGATTATAATTTCTGGATTATCCCAACTCGTGATTGTCGAAATTTGTAAGTTGTTAAAATGTCGCAGTCGTTCGAATTTCGTAGTTGTCCGAATTTTGTGGTCATTCAATTTTCGTGGTTGTCAGAATTTCGTGGTTGTGTATTTACAACTTTTATTCCACATTTTAAACACTGCGTCAAGCTTTATTTTGGGAGGAATTTCATGCACCAGCTTCCTCTTGTATAGCATGGATAAGCCTTCGTTTTGAAGTTGTATTCCCTTTAGTGCATTCTTTGATGTACTAAGACAATATAGGCAGGATAATACTGCAGTTTGGAATGTTATCATCTGCTTCTTACCTAATATTTCTTAATATTATTATTATCTTCTTCTTCCTAATACTTCCCGAGTCACTGTTATGGTTTAAATTGCTGATGGAAAATTTTAATGAGCATTTTAGGGGGGATATTTTGATATTTAATGTTTCCTGTGTTGATGACCTCTAATGAGGGGGTATCGTTACTTGCTTCTCCATGGCTGAAGTGCGATAAGGGTATCGTTAACAGTTTTCACTCCGGACTTAAATTATTAATTGTGTTAGTACTCTGCGGTGATAATCTTAGCTTCAGTGTTTAGAGATAGCACTATCCGCGGGCAGAATAATTAATATCTTTTACATGTTTTTTATTATCTTTTTCTGTGTGTGTCTTGAGCCCTCCTGTTATTAACTGTATTTTCTACAAGTAGTACGATCGATACAAACATTAATATATATATATATATATATATATATATATATATATATATATATATATATATATATATATATATATATGAGATATCGAGATAAACAGGGAAAGAGAAAGAGAAATGAATATAATAGACACCCAAGATGCGTGGCAGTCAAATAGGGACAACAGGAGCATGAGAGAGAGAGAGAGAGAGAGAGAGAGAGAGAGAGAGAGAGAGAGAGAGAGAGAGAGAGAGAGAGAGAGCAGGGAAGGATAAAGACCAATTGGACGGAGCGGGCCGACACTGCTTCAGAATGTGTTGCTGCGCATTTACAGGCGAACGACCCCCCTGGGAGTTTGGTGGGGCCCGGGTGCAGCTGCCGCCCTCCGTATCCACCTTTATTTTACAGCTTCATTCGTATATATCTGCTAAATATCGGCTTTAGATATCAGGGATTTTCGCAACACGGGGTTCATCTATAGACGCTGAAAACTCGCAGAAGTAAACAACGTGGCCGGAACAAAACGCGATCGCCCATTGGGTCCGTTTCCCCCTCCAATTCCACGAAGTGTTACTGAAACCTATGAAACTCTATGGAACTGGCCACCCTCGGCCCGTGACAATCTAACTGATTGTGCGTATCCCAGCTTGCTAAATAATTACCTTTCTCTGTTAAGCCCTCTTTATGCCCGGAAACGAACATTTATTTGATAATTGCAAGGACATTAAATTCTCCTTACGTTGAATTGAAATCCAGATATAAGCGTCGCGTTATGGGATAGCGAGGGGACGGTGCCGAGGTGTGAACACCTATCCTCCTGGAGATATTAAACACAAAAAAGAACGGAAAATGATCCACAGTAGAATAGGAAAAAACGGATATATGTTCACACAAAAAACAAAATGAAAAAGAACATATATATATATCTATTTTACGAGAGTATATTTAAAATTGGTTAAATCTCAGTGGCTATATGAAGATGCCGGCCGCTGGGAGCGGGTTATATACCAACTCTGTGTTTGGTGAGGGCTATTATGTCTATGTCGCCTGGTGCTTCACAGGCCTCGTTCGCGGTGCCAGATTGGAATGCCATGTTTTTTGTTATTTTTTTTATTCAGGTCACAGTTTAATTGCATCCGGACAATTACATCTGGCCTGTTGCAATGTGTCCGGTAAGTGTATATATATGTGTGTGTGTGTGTGTGAGTGTGTGTGTGTGTGTGTTTTAGTTACATAAGTAAGTAATATATTCACCAATGTGTGTGGGAGTAGAAGAACTCTCGAAATTGTCAACAGGTAATCAACAGATAAACCGGCAATATTTCCATTCATAGCTGTATACCTCCCGGCTTCCAATACTACTTGTAACCCGTTCAATTTATTTTATCTTTTTTTCCCCTGAATACGTTTTCTTTGGCTCATCTATGGCTCATTTGTGTCTCTAATTCCCAACCATTGTTTATGCTTCCTTGTTGAATCTTCGAAGGATCTTAAAACAGATAATGTCGCTCAGTTCCCCTTCCCCCTTTTTTCACTCCTGTGAAGTTGGCTCACTTTGCCTCAAGTGAACAGATTTCACTTGAAAGGCTAGAGATCCCAAGGTATCTCTAGCCTTTGTCTATCTCAGACCTCAGTCTCTTCCCACAACTCTTGACAGCTGAGGAATGACCGTGTGTCTTAATCTTGTCTAGATTCGGTTGAGGCTGCATGATCGGTTTTACTAACATTATCTTTACCGACCAGGAAGATCCTACTTTGTCCAGTGTTGTGAAGGCCATCCGGGGGGTGAATATTATTATTTTCCCTCTGGTGTCTATGCCCAGGTTCACTTTCTTCTTTGGTTCGAGAAGTTGAAGAAGTCTTTATCCTCTACAGCTCCTGGAAACTTCTTTTCATATCTTTATAATTTTACTTGTTCTCTGTAGCCCTTCTTCAAAGAATCTGTGAAGCGTTTCTCGGTCCCTTTGTCTGTCCCAAGGTATCCCTAGTCTTTGTCTATCCCAAGGTATCTCTAGCCTTTGTCTATCCCAAGGTATCTCTAGCCTTTGTCTATCCCAAGGTATCTCTAGCCTTTGTCTATCCCAAGGTCCTCCTCTAGTTTCATTCACTGTTTTAGTTGCCCATCACCCACTTCACATTCAGCACCGCTCCTGTGCCAGGTAAATCCACCACGGGCTCACCATAGCCCGTGCTTCTTGCCCCGCTCCTGTGCCAGGTAAGTTACGGGCTCACCATAACCCGTGCTACTTGGAATTTGTTCCGAGTAGCTGAATCTATAACAACATCACCCACTTGTGGCATCAGAGGTCACGACCTCTCCGTAAGGTGCAGTCGCACCTCCACAGATCTCCAGTATCAGCTAATGATACTGGTAATGGCTCCAAAGGGTCACCACTTACGGGCTATTCATGCCCGTGCCACCTTTTGGGTGGCTTAATCTTCATCAATTAATCAATCACTTGTGTCATGGGAAACTGAAGGTGTTTGAGAAGGCACTCCAGGTATACAGAAAAGTTAAGGAGCCAATTATCTCTGGCAGATTGTTGATGTATATTAGCAACAGGATGGTCCTTAGTATCAACTCCTGTAGTTCGTTGCCTCTTTCCACAATTATTCAGCTTTCATCTTTACGTACTTAATTGTAGAGTGAAGATTCAGCTCCGAAGCTCCTACTTTTGAGGTATCAGTCGTAAAACGATAACGACTGAATTTCTTCACATTTCTCGTCGTACCATAAAGCCGAGTTTACTCCAACAACACTTCATTGTAACCTGTTCCATGTACCTTACAGTTCTTCGGCAGTAACTCACTCTCTATAGCTCATCTGTTGCTTTATTTTGCTCTGTCCCTTCGTTTTACTAGTTGTTATTCTGAACATTGCTTCTTTATTATGTCGATTCCTGTTGTAATCGTCTCCGTCGTTATCACATGCTCCTTGTGTCCTTCTGTGTGATAAGGTTCGCTTCTCTTTGCCTTTCTTCAGCTCATTATTTACACTCCTGAAGCAGCCTTATTTCCTCCTCAGGTCGTGGAGTATCAAAGTGATGAGTTCATGTCAGAAAGCACTGATCAATAATCAACGAAGGAATCAGAGTCTTTATCATTTCAGTAGAAGGGTAGAGCGACGGTCTCGCTTCATGCAGGTCGGCGTTCAATCCCCGACCGTCCAAGTGGGTCGGCACAATTCCTTCCCCCGTCCCATCCCAAATCGTTACCTTGATCCCTTCCAAGTGCAATATTGTCGTAATGGCTTGGCGCTTTCCCCCTAATAATTCCCTCTCCTGTGGATCCCAGTCCATATTGCCCTCCGGATGAATGACAGCACTGATGAGTTAAGCAAAGCTTGTGCTCTTGGAGAGGGAGTTGATTACCATCTTGGAGTGCTTTAGCGCAGCTTGAGGAACATACCGAGAACGACAACAAAATGTAATAGACCTGAGAAAAAGTGAAACCGACACAAGTTTTCTCCATCTATCATCAGCCTATTGTACAGATGAAGATCCAGAGATCTGTGGGACATCCAATATCAACATACTTCTAGTCGTTACTATTGTTAGGATTAACCTCGGCTTAGGCTTGGCTTAGCGTAGGCTTAGGCTCGGCTTAGGCTTGGCTTAGCGTAGACTCGACTTAGGCTTAGCTTAGCGTAGGCTTAGGCTCGGCTTAGGCTTGGCTTAGCGTAAGCTTGGCTTAGGCTCGGCTTAGCGTAGGCTTAGGCTCGGCTGCAAGTACCTCTGACCGGTTGCACCACCTGATGAAGTAGAGCTGACTAAATGTAAACTCCGTCAGCAGAACTATCTACATACCTTTCGTCACTATGTAATTGAATGTGAAAACAAATCAGAATTTAGAAATAATTCAATAACAAATGTTCAAATAATGGATAAGTATTTCATTAAAAATTATGTACTACCAGAAATCTTAGCCAAATATCTAAACTTTGCTTAAGTAGTCATTGTATGCACTTATATACATTAAATACATAAAGTATTTAACCAATTAATTAATTAATTTAATTAAATACATAACTTATATACATAAGTTATACTGTATAACTAGCTTCTCAAGATTATGACTTTCTTAACTAAATGAATTCTGGGGTTCAGTGCCTGATCCCATTATGTGCCTCTGTAACCTTATCCACTATCATCCACAGGAAAGGGTATGGGGGTGTAAATTCAGTTAAATAAATCACATAGAATCGCTTAAACAACATATGTTAAGCTACCGAACATCAAAACAGCCTTCAAGGACCTAAACAACCTATGCCAGACCAGCGTGGAGCCCAGACCTAAAAAAATAAAACATTAAGAAAAGAATGAGAATGTAGAATTGCGATACAACTCTAGTCCCAGAATTGAAGGGATTCATCTACCAAAACAAACTAAAGAAGGTAACCATAAAGGTACTGGAAGATATAAGAAATAGGAAGGACATGTTACAGACATATAAAATACTAAGAGGAAACGATAAAAAGAGGGAGAATCTACCAGGTTAACGAGAGGACGAGAATGGAAGCCAGACACAGAGGTGAGCCACGGAGATGTGAGGAAATACTCTAGCACAGCCCCGCTCCTGTGCTAGGTAAGTCCATTACGGGCTCACCATAGCCCGTGCTACTCGGAACAATTTTGTTCCGAGTAGCTAAATCTAAAACCACAACAACAACAGCAACTTTAAAAGCAGATGTGACAAAAGTAACACAGAACTCAGGAGTCATTGCAAGAGACGACCCACAGTTGGAAAAGCCGGGGCCCGGGAGATGAAGCTCGGCTCTACCAGCTCTTCTGGACACTTGGTGTCAGGGAAGCGCTCAGACCAGACCTGAGAGGAGCGAAAAGCCTGCCCCACTGGTCATAAATAGCACAAAACTGCTTATGCTTTCATAGTATTTTCTCGCATACTTTCACAGTAGTGCTGAGACATTGATATCGTCCATAAATTGGAAGATATCATACGCACGCATATACGATATCATACGTAACGCATATACCAATCTAAACTGTGTTTCACAATACGAGAGCGATCTACAACTATTTAATTGTAAATTATAGGAAGGACGATCATATAAATGGTTCACATTCATACACGTCAGTTTATGTACACGTCTGTGTTTATGTACGTCAATATACATGCATGCATGTGCGTATGTTTTACGTAAATGCATGACGCCTAATCACATACATATGTGTACGTCTTGCCATATGTAGAAGTATGCTCTATGTGGGGGGAGCTTCATACCAGACACATACATGTGAGTGTATTAAATCCCCCCTAGAGCCCATGTACACAGGTCACACATACCTTGTGTGAAAAGATCCAACATGCACAAATTCCAGGCGATAGCGAAATCCACCGACGACCGCATCTTCGGCGGCCACCTTTCCGACGACCGCATCTTCGGCGGCCACCTTTCCGACGACCGCATCTTCGGCCGCCATCTTTCCGACGACCGCATCTTCGGCCGCCATCTTTCCGACGACCGCATCTTCGGCCGCCACCTTTCCGACGACCGCATCTTCGGCCGCCACCTTTCCGACGACCGCATCTTCGGCCGCCACTTTCTTGACGACCAGTTATCCAATGTCTTCTTCCCCGTTGACAAGATCTCTAACGGACTTCATTTTTGACAGCATTATGCCCTACTGACCCCCTCCAAAATGGCTGTATCCCGATGGAATTGTCTCCGACGGTCTTATCCAAAAAAGAACCTGCCCCCGATGGTCGTCACATCAACAGACTCACCCCCGACGGTCGCCACATCAACAGACTCACCCCCGACGGTCACCACATCAACAGACTCACCCCCCGACGGTCACCACATCAACGGACTCACCCTCCGACGGTCACCACATCAACAGACTCACCCCCCGACGGTCACCACATCAACAGACTCACCCCCCGACGGTCACCACATCAACAACTCACCCTCCGACGGTCACCACATCAACAGACTCACCCCCGACGGTCACCACATCAACAGACTCACCCCCCGACGGTCACCACATCAACGGACTCACCCCCCGACGGTCGCCACATCAACAGACTCACCCCCGACGGTCGCCACATCAACGGACTCATCCCCCGACGGTGGCTACATCAACGGACTCACCCTCGACCTTCACATCACCAACAACCACACACCCCTGGAGGCCAAGCCACCAACAACACAACACCTGAACGGCCGACACACACATACACATATATTTAAGCCACATATTCCCCGTCAGTGGACAAGGGCTGATTAACTGTGTTTTCTATTTCCAAGGTCGCCCGTCACATGAACACGTGAAGAGTCGCCTTTTCCTTCTCGCAGGTTAAGTCAGGGTGCTCTAAAACAGTGTCAACGACCACTAGAGCCCTGAGGCAGCGGGTATAGGGATGCCAAAAGAGCTCTTAAACCAACCCGTCCTCGACTCAAGTCCATTACATCCAGCGGTCGACCCCACAGACGCATTCATAAATTTTAACATGCTGTTCATTAAAAACGGGAATTTTCTTAAGTATAAATTAATATTATAATATATTAGCATATTGTGCATATATAGGCATAGGATAGGTTAGGTTAGGTGTTTAAGTTCTGTTGGCGATTATTTGTATTTGTAGTACGTGGGTGAAGCATTTATAGCGTTGTGATTCGAACAAAATTCGTCAGTGAAGCACTTGTTCTGGATATGTTCGAACGTCAGCAGTTTTGAGTCGTGTGTAAAGCGCTTTTCATTCATAAACAGGGGGTTTGGCGGGTGGATGGAATCACTTTTGGATCTTTGTTTGGAGGACGGGCTGCTTAAACACACCATGTCGTCGACCACTGGCGTTCGAGGCATTAAGCATTCCGAAGCCTAAGAACTCAAAAAACCCCGACAGCTGAGGGCGCCGGTGTAACGCACAGGATTTTGGACAGTTATGAATAGTGACATAGGTGCTAGTTTCCCCCCCACTTGAACGGCAAAACATCGTCATTTAATTAATAAAAAAATGAGTTTCTCATCCAGTGAGAAATTTGAGATGCAGAGATAATAACAGCTATCACTGTCATTCCTCATAAATTTATCTCTCATTCCTCATAACCTGAGCGACGCATTATCGCCTGTGAAACCCTCATTACCTCCTCGTCGCAGTGGTTGAAAAATGAGCAATATCTCGCCCAAAAAAATATTAAAACTTAATGTAAAATACACGACATGATAGATTGGTAACCAGCGTACATTTTGCTACCGATAGATAATTACGAGTTGAAGATACTAATTTGCAACTGTACTTCTACCACGACTGTGGCAAATGCCTGCTGAATTTGTGGAGGAATAAATTTTGGGGTGTAATAAATTTCGATATTTAAATAATGTTCCACGAAATTATGGTTTATATAGCGATTGATAGTTTGTGTTGGTCAGGGTGTTGGACCCGTGTTGGTCAGGGTGTTGGACCCGTGTTGGTCAGGGTGTTGGACCCGTGTTGGTCAGGGTGTTGGACCCGTGTTGGTCAGGGTGTAGGACCCGTGTTGGTCAGGGTGTTGGACCCGTGTTGGTCAGGGTGTAGGACCCGTGTTGGTCAGGGTGTTGGACCCGTGTTGGTCAGGGTGTAGGACCCGTGTTGGTCAGGGTGTTGGGCCCGTGTTGGTCAGGGTGTAGGACCCGTGTTGGTCAGGGTGTTGGACCCGTGTTGGTCAGGGTGTAGGACCCGTGTTGGTCAGGGTGTTGGACCCGTGTTGGTCAGGGTGTTGGACCCGTGTTGGTCAGGGTGTTGGACCCGTGTTGGTCAGGGTGTTGGACCCGTGTTGGTCAGGGTGTTGGACCCGTGTTGGTCAGGGTGTAGGACCCGTGTTGGTCAGGGTGTTGGACCCGTGTTGGTCAGGGTGTTGGACCCGTGTTGGTCAGGGTGTTGGACCCGTGTTGGTCAGGGTGTAGGACCCGTGTTGGTCAGGGTGTTGGACCCGTGTTGGTCAGGGTGTTGGACCCGTGTTGGTCAGGGTGTTGGACCCGTGTTGGTCAGGGTGTTGGACCCGTGTTGGTCAGGGTGTTGGACCCGTGTTGGTCAGGGTGTTGGACCCGTGTTGGTCAGGGTGTTGGACCCGTGTTGGTCAGGGTGTTGGACCCGTGTTGGTCAGGGTGTTGGACCCGTGTTGGTCAGGGTGTTGGACCCGTGTTGGTCAGGGTGTTGGACCCGTGTTGGTCAGGGTGTTGGACCCGTGTTGGTCAGGGTGTAGGACCCGTGTTGGTCAGGGTGTTGGACCCGTGTTGGTCAGGGTGTTGGACCCGTGTTGGTCAGGGTGTAGGAACCGTGTTGGTCAGGGTGTTGGACCCGTGTTGGTCAGGGTATTGGACCCGTGTTGGTCAGGGTGTTGGACGCATGTGAAACATGTCTCTAATAAATTACAAGCTTAACAACCCATCCTCATCAACAAAGACCAAATGCTCGTTAATCTAGCCGCCGAACCCCCTGTTCATGAAAAATGAAAAACGGTTTACACACGACTCACAACCGATGACGTTCGAACATTTCTTCAACGGCCCTTCGTTGGCGACCTTCGTTCGAACCACAACGCTGTAAATGCTTCACCCACGTACATCAAATACAAATAATCGCCAACAGGTCCTAAACACCTGACCTAACGACGTTGACCAGACCACACACTAGAAAGTGAAGGGACGACGACGTTTCGGTCCGTCCTGGACCATTCTCAAGTCGATTGTGACATTCTCGACTTGAGAATGGTCCAGGACGGATCGAAACGTCGTCGTCCCTTCGCTTTCTAGTGTGTGGTTTAGTCAACGTTGTTGTTCTCTCAGATTTAGCTACTCAGAACGAAGTGTCCATGTAGCACGGGCTATGGTGAGCCCGTAAAACATATGAAATATGTTGCTCAACATATTTCAGCCACGTTATTGTGACTCCTCGTCTGCACCTGACCTAACCTACTCCTATCTATACATGGAAAGATACAACTTCAATATATAATAATATTAATTAATATACGAGATCAAACATATTTTTAATGCACAATGCATTAAAAGTGATGAATGCATCGCCGGTTAAACGCCGCTTTAACGAGCCTAGCCTGAGAACACCTGTACAAAAAGGGGGGCTCTCAAAATTACAAAGCTTTCGAAGATACATGGTGATGCCGCAGCTGTGGAGGGAATGTGCATGACATTTACCGTTTGTCTTATGGCTTTCACCCTAAACAAACAAACAAGAAAAAGCAAAACAAAACGCAAAAAAAGGATAATTCAATAATTTATGCACGAAGCTTTAATGATTATACATGACATTGTTTCCTGGAGATGAGCATGACATACACAAACACAGGTGTTGTATGTGTGTGTGTGTGTGTGTGTGTGTGTGTGTGTGTGTGTGTGTGTATGTGTGTGTGTGTGTGTGTGTGTGTGTGTGTGTGTAATTACCTAAGTGTAGTTACAGGATGAGAGCTACGCTCCTGGTGTCCCGTCTTCCCCTTCCGAGTGTGTGTGTGTGTGTGTGTGTGTGTGTGTGTGTGTGTGTGTGTGTGTGTGTGTGTGTGTGTGTGTGTGTGTGTGAAGATAACTCACATGTTCTGAACCCTGTGATCATGGGCCAGAAAGGCACACAACACTCAAGCCAGGAAGGTGCGAAAGCCGTGAATAGGAGCTTGCGAGGAGATTACACCCGCGGCGCAGGTGACTCTGGAGGATTATTTCTTTAGCCCGGCAAAGGTAAACACGCTGTAATCAACTGCCGGGGCGAAGAATGTGGACACACTAGGCTAAGAGCGCCTGGCAAAAACTTTGCCACTGGGGGTTCGAAAGGTGTGAATCGTACATACACACAAGACGGCTCGGGTGTCGGGAAGAGGACCAATTATGAAGCGCTTACGGTAGGGGTTGAGTTTGAGCGCTGGGTCCACCGGAGTAAGCGCGTGTCCCTCTATAACAACGCTCCCATTCATTCACCTCGCTTAAAAAAATAAAATAGTGAACCTCGTTGTTCCACCTCGTATTTCGCTCTCGTATTCTCTCCAGCTTCACTGTGTTAACTTCCTACTGTATTAATACGTCGCTATCTCCCTATTACACTATTTTGCTTTTCTTATTTTTATCGTAGTTTCCTATTTTCGGACGATTTTACTTCGTTTTAGGATAATGTTGCTGTTGTTTTAGATTCAGGTTCTCTGAACAAAAAGTTGCAAGTAGTACGGGCTATGGTGAGCCCGTAGTGGACTTATCTGGCACAGGAACGGGACTAACTGTGGCTGTTTTGGAAGGATAAGATTTTCAAAGTCGCAAACCTGCTTTAAATGTTGTTTTTCCCTCTCTCGCGAGTTACTGCACGTGATCCTCCTGCCACTGGAGGCCACCTGTCGGGAGGCACCCAAGTACGACCTACCTTGAGGTTACCTTGAAGTGATTCCGGGGCTTAGCGTCCCCACGGCTCGGTCGTCGACCAGGCCTAAGCAGATGAAAAGTCACAATAACGTGGCTGAAAAAAAATGTTGACCAAACTACACACTAGGAAGTGAAGAGACGACGACGTTTCAGTCCGTCCTGGACTATTACCAAGTCAATTGTGATAATGGTTGACTTATAATGGTCCAGGACGGACCGAAACGTCGTCGTCGTCTCTTCACTTTCTAGTGTGTGGTTTGGTCAACAAATGCGATCTAAGTTTTTCAAATTGTTTCTTGGATTAAGATTAAGAAAATTGCATCATTAAAACGGGAAGGGAAGGGGGGAGGGGGAAGGGGGGTAGTAGGAATTGTGTACTACTCATCTCGAATTATAAATTGCTTTCCCTTATGCGGAGCCCAGAAGGAACACCACGATATCATCCTCACTCATTCGCACTCACAACTGCAATCGTACTCACACTCACGGCACGTATCAAAGTACTCGTATGCAGTGAGAGTTGTGAACAAGTGAAATGAGCTCGAGTCAGAGGTGGTGGAAGCCACGACCATTCGCAGTTTCAAGAGCAAGTATAACAGCACACTGGTTCTGCAGTTACGAGCCGGGGCACAAGAGCTATAGCTCTCATTTACCAGTAAACAAACCCGGGCAAGGCGCCACCGTCGCTCGCCGACAGCGGGCCTCTAAGACATACTTCATATCGTAACCGACTTGAGGAAGAAATATTAAATAAAGCGCCGGGGATTATGGACGAGAAACATGATATAATCAGGAAACGCTTACCTATGGATCGACCCCCAGTGATGGAGTGACCCATCAGCGAGGGAACATTGTGGTTCGTTTATCACCGATGTTTTTCCAACACGTGTGACGGGTCTTGTCCACAGCTGTCAATAGCCGTGGAGTGCCGCCCCGATTGGTGCACAGTACAGCTGCTTAGAATATGCAACAGGGCAGTTTCATGTATAGATTACTACCTCAAACAGCTCAGGATAAGGGGGGGGGGGGTTCAAATTAATGCCTGTGAGTTTCAGTTGGAATATGTACAGCTCCAGAGAGGCTATTCCACCAGCATGGTAACGCTGACCCCACCTCCAGCCTTATATATAATAACAGACTATCAATCGCGTTAATAAGTCAGTTTTAGACATATAGATCTAGCATGCGATTGATAGAATTAATCTTTCATGCGAAATGATAAAAATTATATTTTGCCAAATCTAAATAAATATTACTCTATAGTGTTTTTATGCTTACTATGTTGTTGTTGTTGATTTAAGGGCGACGACGATCGTGGGATCGGATGCGCCCCGGCGTACACGTGAAGGGTTAAACGCGAAGCCAGGAAAGGTGAAACGCCAAGCCAAATCGCGAAACGAGTGACGCCAATCACTGGAAATTAATATGCCTCGCCGCAAAGAAACGCAGACAGGCAGATGATTGGGGAGTCCCAGGAGTCCCTCAGGGTGACAAGCACCGGCCCCGACCCACACAGAGAACACTGGGGAGCAAAACCAAAAACTCGGCCCCCAGGTTAACACGTAAAAAGTCATTCAGTGCCCTCCGGTAGAGCAGAAGCGGTCGCCCACCACGGCTGAGGGTACACCAGGAGCCCACCAAGACTCACCAACTCCCCAACTCGTCCTCAACTCAAGTTCATTACATCCAGCGGTCGACCCCACAGTCGCATTCATAAATTTGTACATGCTGTTCATTAAAAACGGGAATTTTCTCAAATATAAATTAATATTATAATATATTAGCATATTGGGCATATATAGGCATAGGTTAGGTGTTTAGGTTCTGTTGGCGATTATTTGTATTTGTAGTAGGTGGGTGAAGCATTTACAGCGTTGTGGTTCGAACAAAGTTCGTCAGTGAAGCACTTGTTCCGGAAGTGTTCGAACGTCAACAGTTGTGAGTCGTGTGTAACCCGTTTTTCATTCATAAACAGGGGGTTAGATGGATGCATGGAATCACTTTTGGGTCTTTGTTTGAAGGACGGGCTGTTATTTGACCCCGGCCAGGATTCGAACCCATGCCGTCCAGGATCACCCTTAAACCAGCCCGTCCTCCAAACAAAGATCCAAAAGTGATTCCATCCACCCGCCAAACCCCCTGTTTATGAATGAAAAGCGCTTTACACACGACTCACAACTGCTGACGTTGGAACATATCCGGAACAAGTGCTTCACTGACGAATTTTGTTCGAATCGCAACGCTATAAATGCTTCACCCACGTACTACAAATGCAAATAATCGCCAACAGAACCTAAACACCTAACCTAACCTATCCTATGCCTATATATACACAATATGCTAATATATTATAATATTAATTTATACTTGAGAAAATTCCCGTTTTGAATAAACAGCATGTTAAAATTTATGAATGCGTCTGTGGGGTTGACCGCTGAATGTAATGGACTTGAGTCGAGGATGGGTTGCCAGGATCACCCCTAAATGTACACAGTACCGTGACCACCGCACCAATGATCGTCTATACCTACCTATACCAATGGTGCGATGGTCACGGTACTGTGTACGTTTAAGGGCTGTTGTTTTTTGCAGACATTTTTTTAAATTAGAGGCCACTCTACCTGGTCCTCGCACATAGTCCCATCTACAACCACAACCAGGAATAACCGCACTCACAACACATCACGTAATGCTTCATAACCACAACACAACAAGCATACTGTCTTTATAACCTCAACCATGACATAAGATACAAGCCTCGTTACCACAATCACTTCCTAAACATTTACCCCCCTCCTATAACCTCAATCACAACCAAAATACACTAGAGGTAAAGGCTCTTCCACAACCCTAACAAACAACCACAACTGTTGTAGCTGAAGTGGAGGACCATGCAACATACAAAATATAAAGCTATATTGCAACAAACGATTACATCACTCAGCTACAAACCTTACCACACCTGACTACAACACACCTCACAACACCCAACTACATCACACACCTACGTTGCACCATCTTCACACACACCCTATCTACAAATATTGCCTCGTTCGCTCCTATGTTATTTGCTTTCTAAAATCAATCGAGAAGCACAATGCGCAATCCATGTAGGAAAATAGAAAAGGTTTTGTCAGCCTTAGAGGTGCAGAGTAGCATGTAAGTGTCCAGAGTCGCGGCCTGGAGTAGTCTGTGTTGTGTGTAGAGAGAGAGAGAGAGAGAGAGAGAGAGAGAGAGACAGAGAGAGAGACAGAGACAGAGACAGAGACAGAGACAGAGAGAGACAGAGACAGAGACAGAGACAGAGACAGAGACAGAGAGAGACAGAGAGACAGAGAGACAGAGAGACAGAGAGAGAGACAGAGAGACAGAGAGAGAGACAGAGAGACAGAGACAGAGAGAGAGAGAGACAGAGAGACAGAGAGACAGAGAGAGAGAGAGACAGAGAGACAGAGAGACAGAGACAGAGACATACTACATGTACAGCTAGAAATGTTAGACGAGACCTATGGAATACTAGCACATTTTAACTAATTACTATTACTGCTAATATTATTAACACTATTATCCTATTACTCCAACTTCTGCTATTAGAGCAACATAATACCAACGCCCGCAGCGACGACAACGACCACCAACACGCCTACTTAACACGACAGATAACTGCTGCTATTACTAGACCAAATTAACCTCTGTAGCCTCATTGCTAATAAATGGGCGGTAGAAAGGGTTGGCCGGACGAAGTTAAAGACCCCTGGACGATAACAACCACAAACAACACGAACAACAACATGATCATTAATATCACTTAACGCAAAACGAGAAACAAGTAATTTTTTTATTGAACGTTACTGCGTCCGAGTACAATAGCCTCTACAATATCAAAATGGAGAGGGAGCTGGTGCAATAACCGCGACGTTGACGGATGGTAAAAGGCAAACTGGCCAATCGCATCATTTCTCTCTCTCGAAAACAACAGATTTTGAGTAACGGTGAGAATTTCTGACCAATGGCAATAAGCCCCGCTGATGACGTAAGCATTGCGAGCCAATAACGGCCTTTGTTTATGTCGCAGCACCCAATGAGGAAGCGGACGTTTTTGGCGCGCACTGATTGCATTCTGTCAATGGCTCTTGTCGATGGATTATCAAATATATGTGAGCAGTAATGGAGGTGATGCTGGGTAATTTTTGCCGTGTCAGAGTTGTTATGGAGGAGAACTGCGTGGAAAAAATATGTCAACTGACAAACAGGTGTCACATAGAGACCGCTCATGGTGGTCTAGGAGGAGCGTGGAGGAGGTCGTCTGACGCCATCAGTACTGGAGATGGAGGAGATCGTCTGACGCCATCAGTACTAGAGATGGAGGAGATCGTCTGACGCCATCAGTACTAGAGATGGAGGAGGTCGTCTGACGCCATCAGTACTGGAGATGGAGGAGGTCGTCTGTCACAATCAGTGTGTGAGTGACGGTCTTAAGTGTGTGAGTGACGGTCTTAATGGTGTGAGTGACGGTCTTAAGTGTGAGTGACGGTCTTAAGTGTGTGAATGACAGTCTTAAGTGTGTGAGTGACGGTTTTAAGTGTGTGAGTGACGGTCTTAAGTGTGTGAGTTACGGTCTTAAGTGTGTGAGTGACGGTCTTAAGTGTGAGTGACGGTCTTAATGGTGTGAGTGACGGTCTTAAGTGTGAGTGACGGTCTTAATGGTGTGAGTGACGGTCTTAAGTGTGTGAGTTACGGTCTTAAGTGTGTGAGTGACGGTCTAAAGTGTGTGAGTGACGGCCATAAGAATGTAAAGGGAAGAGGCGAAACCGAACACTTCTCATTATCTTATGAGAAGATATACTTTGAACTTTTCCTAATGTCAAATAAAGTGAGAAGTAAAAATAGCTGTGTAACTCTTTCAATTTTTTTACCATTCACATCTCTATCCGCCCCAGGGGGATCGAACTCGGACCAACTCATCCACAGTCTGACAATCGTGCCTCAACCCTCCGCGATTTCGAAACAACCAAAAATAACATTTCACAAAATGAAAAAATATATATACGAAGAATCACACAGTAACAAATACAATTAAAACATAAAATTCACTCCGAAGGATGAGCAGTGGAAAGACATTCAAAGACGCAGGTTAAGGAGCTGTGCTCCTCAAGACACAGGTGTTGACGTAACACCCGTAATAATGGCGGTTGTAACACCTGCAATAAATTAATACAAGCAGATATACCGGTCCGCATTAACCTGTCAGACCAAGAGAGGTGTAAAATATCTTTATCTTTTGTGTGGGGGAAATTATTGTTCACGGGGCCGGCTTTATGTGGCGGACGCTATAGCCTTTCACGCCGGCCTCGATACACTGAATGAATTATGAAAACATTTCCCGCATGTTTGCTCTCTCCTGTGGCTCTGTACAAGAGAAATTGGACAGACGATATTCCCTTGCTGGAATTAATTTTGTGATGGGGTCTTGTATATCCTTCTGGAGGCACAAGGTGTACTCATTTGTACGCCCTCTAGTTGTGCTTGCAGGTGGGGGGGGGGGGGGAAGAGGGGTTGAGCTTCGGCTCTCTGGTTCCGCCTCTCAACTGGCGTACAGGCTGCTGAGCCTGTTGGGCTCTATCATATCTATATCTGAAAGTGTGAATGGAGTCAGTCTCCACCACATCACTGCCTAGTGTATTTCGTTTGTTAAAACTAGTATGTGTGTGTGTATATGTGTATACTCATCTAGTTGTACTCACCTAGTTGTGTTTGTGGGGGGTTAAGCTCTGGCTCTTTGGTCCCGCTTCTCTCAACTGTCAATCAACTGGTGTACAGATTCCTGAGCCTATTGGGCTCTATCATATCTATATTTGAAACTGTGTTTGGAGTCAGCCTCCATCACAGCACTACTTAATTCATTCCATGTATATAATTGCATTCCCATGTATATATGTGTGTGTGTGTGTGTGTGTGTGTAGTCACCTATTTGTGCTTGCGGGGGTTGAGCTTTGGCTCTTTGGTCCCGCCTGTGTGTGTGTGTGTGTATGTGTGTGTGTGTGTGTGTGTGTGTGTGTGTGTGTGTGTGTGTGTGTGTGTGTGTGTGTGTGTGTGTGTGTGTGTGTGTGTGTGTGTGTGTGTGTACTTTCCTATTCAAACCTACAGGATCGATCTTAAACTGTCGGTCGTCATGATAAATTCGATTTAAATTCTTCTTATAACATCTACTTACGAAACTGCGGGCGTCGGTGGCTTAAACAAGCTTCCCCATATATTTCAATCAATTTATCAATTACTCCTATGTAAAAAAAAGCTTTATTGCACTTTCTATGGCTCATGTGTGTCTATAGCTGCCGTGCATGGTAGCTTCTTGTTCAGCTGGATGTCCTTGTTTCTTGTTCAGCTGGATCTCCTTGCAAGCATTTTCTATATTTGTATTCTATTCACACACTATATAAATAGGAAAATTTTCTATTTCATCTCTATGCCATCTCCTTTAAATCTTATCTTTAAGCTTCCTTAGGTTCATCCTCTTTCAAACTTTCCTTTTACCTCATCTCAAGTGATTCTAATCTAAGACTCGTTGCAAATATCTGTATCTTTCCAAGTTTCCTTGAGGTGCAGGCAGGGGCTGCATACTTTAAAAGTGGGCTCACGTTGGTTGTGAACACTTGTCTGGGTATCTCCTGGAACATTGGTCAGCTGTCACCGGCTGCTTCCTGGGGGTGGAGGCCTGGTCGAGGACCGGGCCGCGGGGACACTAAGCCCCGAAATCATCTCAAGATAACCCTTCCCCGTATACCATCCTACCTATCTGCTAATTTCTGTCTCCTTTTTCATTATCTTACACTTGCTGGTATTGAATTCCAGAAGCCATTTCTCTGTGTACCATCTATGCCTGTCCTATTCAGCTCTTCTTGAAATATTTCATAATATTTATCTGTCCCGATTCATACAGTCTGTGACTGTATGGCCAGTGTCTGAATGACTAGTGGCGACTGTATAGCATTAGAGCCTATGCAGGCGATGAGTCACAATAACGTGGTTAAAGTATGTTGACCAGACCACACACTAGAAGGTGAAGGGACGACGACGTTTCGGTCCGTTTTGGACCATTCTCAAGTTGATTGTGCGTATGTCGATTAGTCGATTAATCAAGTCGATTAGAGTCTATGTAATTGTAGTGACTATATGTAGCGTTCCCCACACGTGTGGCAAGGCTGAATGCCGAGTGAGAATCTAATTACTCTAATACAGCCAAAGCGCCTCTCCATACACGGGCCGACGCCCGCCAAACAACACCCACGGGTTAGCGGACACTAAAGGCCCGACGTGACACTACAATGACATGCCAAAGTAATGGGCGGGGAAGCGTAGCGAATGTAATCGTTGAAATTGCCAGTGGTTGCTCCATAAATTGACGAACGCGACAAACGCGACCGTAACGGGCAAAACTCCCGCCGAATTAAACAACGCCGACGAAGAACCGTTCAAAGGTGTTAGATGGAGAGAGAGAGAGTGAGTGAGAGATGGACATGGGGTCCACCACCGCCCATGGGATGGGCATGGGGTCCACCACCGCCCACGGGATGGGTATGGGGTCCACCACCGCCCATGGGATGGGTATGGGGTCCACCACCACCCACGGGATGGGCATGGGGTCCACCACCGCCCACGGGATGGGTATGGGGTCCACCACCGCCCATGGGATGGGTATGGGGTCCACCACCACCCACGGGATGGGCATGGGGTCCACCACCGCCCACGGGATGGGTATGGGGTCCACCACCGCCCATGGGATGGGTATGGGGTCCACCACCACCCACGGGATGGGTATGTGGTCCACCACCGCCCACGGGATGGGTATGTGGTCCACCACCGCCCACGGGATGGGTATGGAGGTCCACCACCGCCCATGGGATGGGTATGGGGTCCACCACCGCCCATGGGATGGGTATGTGGTCCACCACCGCCCACGGGATGGGCATGGGGTCCACCACCGCCCACGGGATGGGTATGGGGTCCACCACCGCCCATGGGATGGGTATGGGGTCCACCACCGCCCATGGGATGGGTATGGGGTCCACCACCACCCACGGGATGGGCATGGGGTCCACCACCGCCCACGGGATGGGCATGGGGTCCACCACCGCCCACGGGATGGGTATGTGGTCCACCACCGCCCACGGGATGAGTATGTGGTCCACCACCGCCCACGGGATGGGTATGGAGGTCCACCACCGCCCACGGGATGGGTATGGAGGTCCACCACCACCGCCAATGAGATGGGTATAGGGTCCACCACCACCCACGGGATGGGCATGGGGTCCACCACCGCCCATGGGATGGGTATGGGGTCCACCACCACCGCCAATGAGATGGGTATGGGGTCCACCACCACCGCCAATGGGATGGGTATGGAGTCCACCACCACCCACGGGATGGGCATGGGGTCCACCCCTTCCCACGGGATGGGCATGGGGTGCATAATAAACGACCAAGCAACATTAAACAATTCATATCTATGTGTATACTTTTCTCGACACCCACTCACTGATACAACACACTGGGGGGTTGCCCAACCACTTGGGTCGATGGGTATAGCGCCCCATCCTCGCTCCTTGCGTTCTATCCCCCGATAGCCCAACTGGTTAGGAGGCCATTCCTCCAATTAGTCCTCATGTTCCCCTTCTGAACAATCCTATCAGCATAAACTCATTCATAATGAACTATATCTATCTATATCTACATATAGATAGATATCTACATATCTATCTATATCTACATATGTCTACATATAGACATATACATCTATCATTCAACTAATTAAAATTTTTTTTTAATATTTCGTTTAAGAAGAAATTCGACTCATCACAATATGAACTAAACTACTGTATTAAATACAAATTTTGGTTTGTACAGTTGCATATAATACAACCTCCGGTTAATGAGGCCTCGGATAAAAAAAAACCCTTTAGAGAACCATTGGGAAAGGCAATAAAGGGTCTTAACCGAATTAGCAAAAAGTTACTGATTTGCTGGAGCTCGCCTGGCTTGTTCATACACTAATGCACTATACAGCAAATGTATTATACAGTAATGCATTATACAGTAATGCATTATACAGTGATGCATAATAGAGGAAGGAACTTCAGAGTAATGCACGAAAGTAATAAAATGGTTACTAAGGATGCTGGATAAGATGTGGTCACTAAGGATGTGGATAAGATGTTGCCAAGGATGTGGCTTTTTGAGATGAGAAGATTGGGGCTGGAAAATGGGCTCTGATGCAGTTGAATGTTTCTGTGATGTGAGGTGTGTGTTGTGGATGTACAGAGTGATGCTTTGGGGATGTGGAAGGATGTGGAAGGATGTGGAAGGATGTGAAGGAATGTGGGAGGGATGTGGAAGAATGAGGAATGTTGTGTTGAAATGTAAATTTTTGTAGTCAGAATATACATTATTAAAGTTGCATTGTAGGTCTTTAAGGTTAAAATATAAATTATTTTTGGTTAGAATGTACATTTCTGTGGTTAGAATATATACATTTTTTAAAGTCGGCATGCAAATTTTGGGGGATTGGAATGTAAATTTTTAAGGTGTAGTGCAAATTTGTGGGGTTGGAATGTATTTTTTTGTGTCCATGAGACAAATACCATATCCTGTATTATACTCTAACAAAATAGGAACCAATTTTGATGTGTGTTGAATTGAGTGTCTCGGGTTGTGACATATGAATGTGTGCATTTATCGCAGCAATTGTTGTAGGGGTCCACAGGTGGGAACGTGGTTGTTGGGGGTCCACAGGTGGGAACGTGGTTGTTGGGGGTCCACAGGTGGGAACGTGGTTGTTGGGGGTCCACAGGTGGGAACGTGGTTGTTGGGAGTCCACAGGTGGGAACATAGTTGTAGGGATCCACACGTGAGAACGTGGTTGTTGGGGTCCACAGGTGAGAACGTGGATGTAGGGGTCCACAGGTGAGAACGTGGTTGTTGGGGACCCACAGGTGGGAACGTGGTTGCAGGGGTCCACACGTGAGAACGTGGTTGTTGGGGACCCACAGGTGGGAACGTGGATGTAGGGGTCCACAGGTGAGTACGTGGTTGTTGGGGGTCCACAGGTGGGAACGTGGTTGTAGGGATCCACAGGTGAGTACGTGGTTGTTGGGGGTCCACAGGTGGGAACGTGGTTGCAGGGGTCCACACGTGAGAACGTAGTTGTTGGGGTCCACAGGTGAGAACGTGGTTGTAGGGATCCACACGTGAGAACGTGGTTGTTGGGGTCCACAGGTGAGTACGTGGTTGTTGGGGGTCCACAGGTGAGAACGTGGATGTAGGGGTCCACAGGTGAGAACGTGGTTGTTGGGGACCCACAGGTGGGAACGTGGTTTCAGGGGTCCACACGTGAGAACATGGTTGTTGGGGACCCACAGGTGGGAACGTGGTTGCAGGGGTCCACACGTAAGAACGTAGTTGTAGGGATCCACAGGTGAGTACGTGGTTGTTGGGGGTCCACAGGTGGGAACGTGGTTGTAGGGGTCCACAGGTGGGAACGTGGTTGTAAGGGTCCACAGGTGAGAACGTGGTTGTAGGGGTCCACAG
Source organism: Procambarus clarkii (assembly GCF_040958095.1). Lineage (NCBI taxonomy): Eukaryota > Metazoa > Arthropoda > Malacostraca > Decapoda > Cambaridae > Procambarus > Procambarus clarkii. The sequence continues at coordinate 13,425,188 of NC_091178.1, forward strand.
GTGAGAACATGGTTGCAGGGGTCCACAGGTGGGAACATGGTTGTAGGGGTCCACAGGTGGGAACGTGGTTGTAGGGGTCCACAGGTGGGAACGTGGTTGGAAAAGTGAGAACAAGACTTAACTACTGCACAACGCTGTGACACAACGTGAAGGGGAGCCAAGACACTGCCACACAGTGTCAAAGAAACACACTGTCTTTTCAGTGATAATCAGAAATTATCTAATAATTCAAATTCACAACAAAAACACTTAACTGGGAAATAATTAAAGCATAGTTTAATTTCATGAAATAAACGCTAACAATAAAACCAGAAAATACTTCGAAAAGTCCCAAAACATTTCCTAATATGCAAATGTATCAATCTCCACCAAACTGCTCGGAGGAAAAAAATAGATCTGGTAGAGTGAGCTGCATGGCGACCACTGGCAACGGGCACCGTGAGCACCGTGGCGATAACTGGCAACGCCTACGGTGAGTGGTGTGGCGACCCTAACCCTATCCCTAACCGTGAACGGCATGGCAAATCATTGGCAACTCCTGTGAGCCATCTGCATAGCGTTCCCTGGCAACCTCCAGCGTGAATGGCATGGCATGTGAGCAGCATAGCGACTCCTAGCAACTCCCACCATGTGGGGCATGGCGACCCCTGGCAACCCCTACCGTGACTTACATGGTGACCCCTGGCAACCCCCACCATGAGTGGCGGAGCGACCCATGGCAACTTCCACCATGGGCAGCGTAGCGACCCTTGGCAACCCCCATCATGAGAGGCGTAGCGACCCTTGGCAACCCCCACCATGAGAGACGTAGCGAACCCTGGCAAACCCCACCGTGAGAGACGTAGCGAACCCTGGCAACCCCCACTGTGAGAGACATAGCGACCCCTGGCAACCCCCACCATGAGAGACGTAGCGACCCCTGGCAACCCCCACCGTGAGAGACGTAGCGACCCCTGGCAACCCCCACCATGAGAGGCGTAGCGACCCCTGGCAACCCCCACCATGAGAGACGTAGCGACCCCTGGCAACCCCCACCATGAGAGACGTAGCGACCCCCACCGTGAGAGACGTAGCGACCCCTGGCAACCCCCAGCATGAGTGGCTTAGCAACCCCTGGCAACCCCCGCCGTGAGAGGCATAGCGACCCCTGGCAACCCCCACCATGAGAGACGTAGCGACCCCTGGCAACCCCCACCATGAGAGACGTAGCGACCCCTGGCAACTCCCACCATGAGAGACGTAGCGACCCCTGGCAACCCCCACCGTGAGAGACGTAGCGACCCCTGGCAACCCCCACCATGAGAGACGTAGCGACCCCTGGCAACCCCCACCGTGAGAGACGTAGCGACCCCTGGCAACTCCCACCATGAGAGACGTAGCGACCCCTGGCAACCCCCACCGTGAGAGACGTAGCGACCCCTGGCAACCCCTTCCGCTCCCACGGAAGGGACGTCGCAGGTTCCGGTCTGACCGAAAGGTCGCAGGAAGACTACCCTCCCCTACACGCCTATTTTTCTCATAATTGACCGGTACTGTTGCAAAATACTTCGCTGTGGTTCTCACTACTCATGCTTAATCCGGGGAATACATGAGGCGTGAATGGTACTCTGGGGAACTCTCCTACACCCGCCTCTTCCCTCATTCAGCCCTAGTGGCAACTTCTCCATGATGCCACTACAATAATTTATTATCGGAAGTGTGTGTATTTACTATTTGTGCCTGTAGGATTGAGCTCTTGGACCCCGCCTTTCGAACTGTTGGTTTTCTAATGTTCTGATTCCCGACCAACTTTTATCTCATATTTACTATATATATATTTCTCTCTCACACATATACTTTCCTAGGAAGCAGCCCTTAGCAGCTGTTTAACTCACAGGTACCTATTTACCGCTAGGTGAACAGGGGGTATCAGGTGAAAGAAACTCTATACCAGAGTCTGAGTCACTATACCATATGGTCCAGCGGTTGGGCACTGTTCTTGGGCTCCATAATCATACTCTATGTCCCAGCTCCTGGTCCTCACATCCCAGCTCCTGGTCCTCACATCCCAGCTCCTGGTCCTCACATCCCAGCTCCTGGTCCTCACATCCCAGCTCCTGGTCCTCACATCCCAGCTCCTGGTCCTCACATCCCAGCTCCTGGTCCTCACATCCCAGCTCCTGGTCCTCACATCCCAGCTCCTGGTCCTCACATCCCAGCTCCTGGTCCTCACATCCCAGCTCCTGGTCCTCACATCCCAGCTCCTGGTCCTCACATCCCAGCTCCTGGTCCTCACATCCCAGCTCCTGGTCCTCACATCCCAGTTCCTGGTCCTCATAATATCACTACATAAACAACTGAGCTTCTACGAGACATATTTAAGTGTAAAGCTTTCAAATAAATTCTGTATTTCGGTCTTGAAAATTATATTCAGTATAATACGCAAAAAATATGCCGTAATACGTATAACACAGTATAATACGGAATAATACAGCATAATACGCTGTAACACTGTATAATACGCAAAAATACCTTTATTAAATACACAGTAGGAGATAAGAGGACGTAGAGGCTTTGTCTCTCATTGACGTCACGTCCCCGTGACGTCATATGTCCCAGTGACATCATATCCCTCAATGACGTCACATTCACACTGACGTCACTGTGACCAGGTCCGACGTTGCCACACATCAAGCCATTGAAGTCGAGGAAAAAAAAACATTCCATAAGTTAATTCAAGGTTGGATTACGTTGTATTGTAGGGGTTACACAAGCGATGAATACAGCACGGGTAGCCTGTAGAATACAGCACGGGTAGCCTGTAGAATACAGCACGGGTAGCCTGTAGAATACAGCACGGGTAGCCTGTAGAATACAGCACGGGTAGCCTGTAGAATACAGCACGGGTAGCCTGTAGAATACAGCACGGTTAGCCTGTAGAATACAGCACGGGTAGCCTGTAGAATACAGTACAGGTAACCAGCGAGGATACACCTTTGAGCTGCTACGATACAAGGGTGGAGATTGTCTTCCCTGTTGATGATAACTGCTTTGATGAGAACTCCATTGATAATGACATTGTTGACGATGACTCAGTTGATGATGATGATGACGCAGCCGTTAATGATGATGCTGTTAATAATGATGATGATGAGAACACCATTGATGGTATTAAGTATGGTTGTGATACACATCACCCCAGGTTTCACCAGGCTTTACATCAGGGTTGCTTTCCCTAGAAGCTTCCTTATATCTTGTCTGAACCCCTTCCCCCCTGGAAGCTTCCTTCTGTCTAGTCTGAAACCCTTTCCCCTGAAGGCTTCTTTCTATGTAGTCTGAAACCTGTTCACTCTAGAGGCTTCATTCTGCCTGGTGCATTCATAGGCTTTCTTTACATGTTACTCGCTACATCTCCATAGATCGATTCAATATCTTGGTGATTCCTACTGTCACGGACGGTTCTGTCTAGCGTCCCGTCGACATTCCCGTTTATTTATTTGTCTGTAATATTATTTCCGATCTAAAATTAAGTTGCAAAGTTCTACGCGGCTAATTGCGTGCAACAATTTGCAACTTACATTAATCTGCATCAACCTAAACTCGCAATTCTCGCAACTGAAAGTTCCCCCCCTTTGGTTATGGTGCCACAGCCGTCCAACACGCCCGTCACGACGTGTTTCGTTCGTGTCTTCGCTACGGTCGTGTGTGACGGGTGCAGCTCCACACCCCCCACCTCCACCTCCGTCACAAGCCTGTCTCCTGTCTCCCCGTCTTGAGACAACCGACGTCTTCCCTCCTGTCAGAGGCCCCCGAGCAGCTCCGTCAGCGGCCCCGCGGAGACCCCGTAGTTCGCTCAGGTGAAAGGTCTTAATTATAACTACCTGAGTTTCTCTCTCTCTCTCCTTTGGGTATATTAGTGCTGGAGGCTGTGTGGGGGGGGGGGGCTACTATCACTTCTACTTCTACTTTTTCTACTACTACTACTACTACTATCATTCCTTCCCCCTCCCCCTCCGTTCCATCCCAAATCCTTATCCTGACCCCTTCCAAGTGCTATATAGTCTTAATGGCTTGGCACATTTTCTCCTCCCCCTGATAATTCCCTTCATAATGAATATAACAGATTTTGTTCATTACTTCTCTTCAGTAAAGCTGAATGTAAGACTTCTTTGCGCCATCAGAGAATATAAGAAGCAAAACAACTGCAGAAGGCCTATAATATAGGCCTTCTTCCTATATTATAGAAGGCCTATAATATAGGCCTTCTATAATACGAGGCAAATACTGTTTATATCCACTCAAACTCATTCGTATATATATGTCTAACCTGCGCTTGAAACAATCCAACGATCCCTCGTCTGTTACCCGATAATTGGTTCCATAGAATCTTTACCTTAATTGGTTTCCATCCTGTATCTGTGCTTGCAACAAGACCCATCCCGTGCTTGCAACAAGAATCATCCCGGGTTTACGTGGAGGGGGGAAGGAGAATCAAGTTCAAGAAGAGTCATGAGGACCTGAACAAAACAACACTGGAACAGAGAAGAGAAAGAGGGGGGACACGATAGACATAAAATACTTAAGGGGACATAGACAGAATTCCAAAAAGAGGCCACAATGAACACCAAGAGAATAAGAGGGACACAGACGAATGTGACTGAGGCACAGCAAAGAGGTCAAGAGGCGTGAACAAATTATTGGACAAGATATGGTGTGAACCCCATACTGCCTTACTGTAGCAGCCTTGTGTTCACGGTCTAGCAAAAGGGAGGTCCTGGTATACCAAAAAGAAGGAGGGAGAGGGAGGGAGGGAGAGAGATAGGGAGAGGGAGGGAGGGAGATAGGGAGGGAGGGGGAGGGAGAGAGATAGGGAGGGAGAGGGTAGGAGGGAGTGAGGGAGGCTTCTAAGCCCCCAAACATAGGGACGGAAGTATAGAAAAGCCACATAACAGATACCTGATAGTATGGAGGTGGGAAGGGATGGATGGAAGAGGGAGAGGAAAGATGGAGGGAGACAGGAAAGGGAAGGAGGGAGGGAGGGAGGGAGGGAGCGAACAAACCGGACACAGCGGCGGAGGAAGGAAGGAAAAGGAGAGTGGAATTCATGACGGACCTAGTAGGGGGGGGAGCTGGGAAGGGGAGTGCCCCAACAGTTGGAGAGAGAGAGAGGGAGGGAAACTGCCAACATGCCGGGCAGCAGGGCGGAGGGAGGGAGAGAGAGGGAGAGAGTGAGGGGGATGGAGGGGTCCCTCCCCGGCGGACAACACAGCCTTGTAAACAAAGGCACCATTGTTGAGCGCGTTGAGGTCACTAGCTAACACCCTGGTACGGCCATTGTCCCGCAGGCACCATCAACCCCGCCCTGACGCTCCCCCCTCCCTCCCCACTCCTCCCCTCTCACACGCACGCGCATACACATCTACATACATGCGCACGCACAAACGCTCAAGTATATTCAGTTTGCTTACACAGATACATACATTACGGGCTATTCATGCCCGTGCCACCTCTTGGGTGGCTTAATCTTTATCAATCAATCAGACACACACACTTTAATTGGTCCCGATGGAAAGTGGGACCAAAGAGCCAGAGCTCAATCCCCGCAAGCACAACTAGAAGAGTACACATATGCAAGCACAACTAGGTTATCTTGAGGTTATCTTGCGATGATTTCGGGGGCTTAGCGTCCCCGCGGCCCGGTCCTCGACCAGGCCTCCTTTTTGTTAACCCCCCTCCAGGAAGCAGCCCCTAGCAGCTGTCTAACTACCAGGTACCTATTTACTGCTAGGTGAACAGAGGTATCAGGGTGAAAGAAACTCTGCCTATTTGTTTTCGCCTCCACCGGGCATCGAACCCGGAACCTTAGGACTATGAGTGCCGAGCGCTGTCCACTCAGCCGTCAGTCCGAGTAGGTGAGTACTACTAAGCACACACACACACACAAACCTCGCGGCTGTGTGGACAGCGCTCTGGGGTCGTAGTGTTAAGGGCCCGGGTTCGATCCCCGGCAGAGGCAGAAACAAATGGACAGAGTTTCTATTACTGCTGTTCAACTAGCAGTAAATAAGTACCTGAGAGTTAGACAGTTGCTACGGGCTGCTTCCTGGGGATGTGTACTTACCGAGTTGTGTTTGCGGGGGTTGAGCTCTGGCTCTTTGGACTCGCCTCTCGATTGTCAATCAACTGGTGTACAGATTCCCGAATCTATTAGACTCAATCAAACCTACTAGAAAGACAATGTGTGTGCGCGCGTTAGCGATAAATATATGTAGTAGATATAATAGAGAAAAAATAGGTTGGTTCGAAACAAGGCGGAGTCCAAGAGCTAATAGCTCGATTCTGCAAACACAAATAGTAAATATACACACATTCGTACTCGTCCCTGCATGAAGTATCTCAATATTTCGTATTTTCAGTCACGGGACTCAGACTCACGCACTCATTCATGCTGCCTCACGAACGCACACATATACGCACCAACGCACATGCCTATATGTATCAACTCATGCACAAAGGCACACAGAAGTACACTCACATACAAGCATCCATTCCCACGACTGCTCGTCTACTGACATACAACACATCTATGTTGATATTCATTCACATATAAATAAATTATTCCAAATTTTCAAGCGAGTTCTATGTGTTGACATAAATGTATCAATACATTCCATTTGTTGTCATAAATACTGGCATGCGTATCCCATTTTCCGTTATAAATGTGTAATTCACATTACGTTTTCTTTGAATGTTATGTTATAAGACCTGTTTCCTTCGCCATATATCTCAGGAATGTCTCAGTTAATTATTTTTTTCTGGTCATAATTGCCTGAATTATATGTAGCATTTTCTATCACACGCTTCTCTTATACAAATCCACAAGGGCCGTGACGAGGATTCGAACCTGCGTCCGAGCCGGAGCCGGTCGGACGCAGGAGGCGGTCGGCCGAGCGGACAGCACGCTGGACTTGTGATCCTGTGGTCCTGGGTTCAATCCCAGGCGCCGGCGAGAAACAATGAGCAGAGTTTCTTTTACCCTATGCCCTTGTTACCTAGCAGTAAAATAGGTACCTGGGTGTTAGTCAGCTGTCACGGGCTGCTTCCTGAGGGGTGGAGGCCTGGTCGAGGACCGGGCCGAGGGGACACTAAAAAGCCCCGAAATCATCTCAAGATAACCTCAAGATAGATAACCGAGAGCATCCCAGACGCTGCCTTAATCGACTGACCTACGACTCTTATACATACCTTGAGGTTACCTTGAGGTGCTTCCGGGGCTTAGTGTCCCCGCGGCCCGGTCGTCGACCAGGCCTCCTGGAGTACATCCTTGTTTTCCATCCACACGTTTCAATGAATTCTCTCAATGCAATGTAATGCAATGTATCAGGAGGAAACGCTAAGCCAGGATGACTATCAATGCACTTGGAAAGAGATTTGAGGACCGAAGAGCATCTGGAATAGAAGGGGAAAAGGAGTGGAGGAATATTGTCCCCCTTAAATATTGTTCATTTTGTCCCCTTATGGCTGTATCATTATATCCCTACATCATTTAGTCCCCTGTATGACTGTACCCGTGTATACTCACCTATATGTAACTATGTACATGAGCTGGCCTCCCGAGCTTAACACCCGGGCCCGGCCTTACCCCCTTACATTCACCCACTGTAGTCGGGAACTCCTTCTTGTCACTCATGTGTGCCAAACACACTGGTTTAGCTTCATGCAGGTCGGTGTTCAATCCCCCCGACCGTCCAAGTGGTTGGGCACCATTCCTCCCCTCTCCTCCCCAACCCGTCTATTCCCCAAATCATTATCCTGACCCCTTCCAAGTGCTACATAGTCGTGACGGCTTGTCTTGAGTCTTGAGTCTATTCAGGCTTGGCACTTGAGTCTTGAGTCTTGAGTCTATTCAGGCTTGGCACTTGAGTCTTGAGTCATTGAGTCTATTCAGGCTTGGCACTTTCTCCTGATAGCTCCCTTCCCCGTTGTCAATCTGAATGCACTGCGTTGATTTTTTGACGCATTCGATTGCAACTTAAGCAATGCATGTGGTTGAGTTAAATTGAAAACGGAGCAATACTGACGCTCCCTCAGACTAAAGAATATACGTTTCGGTCTATTTAGAACCACTTTAAGAACTGGACGACGTTGGCAGTGTGTGGGTGAAGTTAAGTCAGGTTAGGTTAGGACAGGTTTGGCGCCAGCTGGGTCGCCGCAGCTTCTCTAATTTCACAATGTTTTGTAGGGTGTGGGACCCATGTTGGGGCCTGCCATAGGTGATACAACCCGCTCTGAGGGACTCACAACTCTGAGGGGGACTCACAAGAGCCTCCACGGAGGCTGTTCTGACGCTCGTCAGCTTCGCGTGTCCTGCTGATGCTATTTGCTTTACATGGGCCTCTAATTGGCTCTATATGTAATCCTATTTATTTCCCCGATGTCGAATCCAGTTATTTTCTCGATCTATTTATTACCAATTTCTTTTCCCTGTCTCGACTATAACTCCTTGTCTATTGCTTAATTGCCCGCCTCACTATTTAACGAGTCGTCGGGTTTACGTTCTCGATTAAAAATTGAGAATCCCCGGTTCGATCCCAGGGCAGGACTGAAATGGTTGGATACCTTTCCTTTCAGCTGATGCACCTGTTCCCGCTGTAGTACATATAGGTACCTAGCAGGAAGGTCAACGGCTCGACCTAGGAGTAAATCCACAAGGGCCGTAACGAGGATTCGAAGGCAGCGTCTGGGATGCTCTCGGACGCAGGTTCGAATCCTCGTCACGGCCCTTGTGGATTTGTTCATTTGATGTATCACGCAATTGTGATTTCTGTGTGTAGTGACTCGACCTAGGAAGAGGTCACGACAACAGGAATCATTATTCCCACCAGCTCCCTGCCTTGCGCACGCCCTCTTGGGTCATCCTCAAGCACTAATCTCCAGGGGTTCGTCTAATTAATCTTGCACTGTGTGAGAATGTATTGCTATCCTGCGTCGCTAAGCTCCGAGTCGTCACCATTCTCTTCGTCACTGAAGTCTGTTTCATCACCATTCTCTTCGTCACTGAAGTCTGTTTCATCACCATTCTCTGCGTCACTGAAGTCTGTTTCATCACCATTCTCTGCGTCACTGAAGTCTGTTTCATCACCATTCTCTTCGTCACTGAAGTCTGTGTCGTCACCATTCTCTGCGTCACTGAAGTCTGTGTCATTGGTTGTCGGTATCAGTTGGTCTGTTGGTATCACTGTATTCTTGAGTCGCTGTTTCGCTGTAATTACTGCGTTTCTTTATTATATTTTTGCTTTTGCCTGTTGCGATACGCATATGTACGCCAATTTTGCCTGCTGCGATACGCATATGTACGCCAATTTTGCCTGCTGTGATACGCTGCTGTGCATATTGTGATACACAGTGGGGTGTTGGGGCCGGGGGGGTGGGGGGGGGTGGGGGGGGGGGGTGTTCTTGAGAACGGGGTGTGAACGAGTGTTTTTAAGAGCGGGGTTTGACAGTGAACTTGAGAGTTGAGTGCGAAAGAGTGTTCCTGAGAGTGGGGGGGGGGGGGGGGGGTGTGCTAGTGTTCTTGAGTGCAGGCTGTGAGAGTTTTCTGATGGTTTTTCTGATGGGCACAATGAATAAACTAAATATTGCGAAGGCGCGTAGCACAGGCATCAGAAGCTGTGTACATGTGCGTCTCATAGAAGCAAAATGGCCTGTTTATGTGCGTATCACATCAAGCAAAGGGACTATGTGCGTATCATTACTAAGCAAGAGTGGCGTAAATGTGCGTACCACATAATCCATTATGCAAGCGGAGTTGGAGCTTCCACACATGGCAACAAAGGTAATGAGTGAAATACTAAGGTTATACACAATACAACTCTTGATCGAAAACTCGAAAAACACGAGTTTTCAGTGAACTCTTGAACACACGGAACACGGATCGTATTATCACCCACACCCCACTGGACTTGGAAGTAGCTATTGACAGCATGTCCATGCACTCTGCATCAGACCATTATTCCTGGAACTCTGTATTCATCAAGCGTATATGGAGAAAAACCACTATTACAGGTCGTATTTTACGGACTACTCATGCCACTTTTTGAGTGGCTTAATCTTCACCAATCAATCAAAACACAGGTCGTAAACATCATTTGCAGATTGGGCAGGATGCATCTACTCCTCAAAGGAGGAATTAAAGCAGACGCAAACAATTATAGACTGATTGAACAACCATCACACATCATAACAATCTTGGAGAGAGTGATTATCTTGAGGTGCTTCCGGGGCTTAGCGTCCCCGCGGCCCGGTCGTCGACCAGGCCTGCTAAGACGTTAGCTCACAAAACAGATGGAGTAACAGCGTCTACATTAACCCAGAACACCATGGGTTCAGAACAGGGTTCTGCTGCATCTCACAATTGTTAGACCTACCTTACCTTGAGGTGATTCCGGGGCTTAGTGACCCTGCGGCCCGGTCGTCGACTAGGCCTCCACTCTCATATCGGACATGGACAAGGACACAAACTATAGTACCGTATCATCTTTCGCAGTTGACACTCGGATTTTTATGAGAGTAAACAGTATAGAGGACACAGCAAACCTCCAAACGACAGTAAATCAGGCCACAGAAAACAACACGATATTCAACGAAGATATCTTCCAGCTTATAAACTGGAAGATATCCAGTCTATAAGGAGATAGATATCCAGCTTTGCTTTGATGAAAACCAAAATATCAAAACGGAAACAACATTTCAAACGCAATCAAATCACACTATAGAAAGAATAAACAGTAAAAAAAGAGACAGGTGTATGAAAAATGACAGGTTGGATAACAAGAACCTCTCAAACAAGAGATGCCCTTACAACGAAGATACATTTTAAGACACCAGTGCTATTAAGGGCCGAATACTGTTGAACACCAACAGCCCCATTCAATGCTGAGATCCTGCTAACCTAGAGAACGTGCAGAAGAGACCCCTTCAGTACCAGAATCCATTCAATTAACCATCTAAATTATTGGAAACAGTTTACAATCTCTCAAACTTATATTCTCTAGAGCGCAGGCGAGAGAGAGAGAGAGAGAGAGAGAGAGAGAGAGAGAGAGAGAGAGAGAGAGAGAGAGAGAGAGAGAGAGAGAGAGAGAGAGAGAGAGAGAGAGAGAGAGAGAGAGATACATATAATGATTTAGACCTGTGAAATATTAGAGGACCAGATGCAAATGGAAACACGTACCAGGAGGCTATGGCAGGATGCAAAAACTAGACAATTCTATCAACATCATGATAGACAATTCTATCAATATTATAGATAGACAATTCTATCAACATTATAGATAGACAATTCTATCAACATCAAGAGCCCCCACCAATACTTTTCAACACTTCCTCTACTCTCACTTTTCAACACTCTCCCTCAGCCCTTAAGATACATAACTATCCGGCCTCTCACGGTGTTCAAGAGATAACTTGATAGACACTTCCAAAGGATGCTTGATCAACCGGGCTGTGGTTCATGCGTCATGCTGCGAGCAGCGGGCGTCTAATAGCCTGGGTTAACCAGACTACCAACCAGGAGGGTTCAATTAGCGACAGGGCCGTGGAGACACTGATTCCAGGAACCACCCAACGGCGAGGTGCATATGTGCACCGCAACGAGCAACAGCGAGGTACGGTACACGCATTTAGGATAGAACAGAGGATATGGGACACAGGATGCCGTTCAGCCGTAGCTTAGTGACTTCCGATATTAATGCGGTGATATGGGGCGGTGTTGTGGAGTGGTGTTATGGGGTGGTGTTATGGGGGCGGTGTTATGGGGATGGTACTATGGGGTGGTGTTATGGGGTAGCTATATTTGATGGTGTTATTATGGTGATGAGGTAGCTTCGGCTGATGAAAGGGAGGGGATGAGGACTGGTAAGGTAAAAAGGTGCTTTATTTGGTGAAAGGGGGAGGTAGAGATGTGTAAATAATGTTAATGTTTGGTATTAATCTCTCTCTCTCTCTCTCTCTCTCTCTCTCTCTCTCTCTCTCTCTCTCTCTCTCTCTCTCTCTCTCTCTCTCTCTCTCTCTCTCTCTCTCTCTCTCTCTCTCTCTCTCTCTCTCTCTCTCTCTCTCTCTCTCTCTCTCTCTATATATATATATATATATATATATATATATATATATATATATATATATATATATATATATATATATATATATATATATATACACATATAAACACTTTCTGTATCTGTAGCTCAGTGGACGTGTTGGTGGGCGGAATATCTCCAACAAAACCATTGTGCCAGGAATAATTCTTCCACTAGCACTCTTAAAATAATCACCTAGGCATTAGCGTGAGCCTCATTCAGTTGCGTCCATCGTGATACACTCTAAACAATGACGCGGGTACGGACGTACGGACGTATTACGCGGGTACGTACGCCGGGCCTTGTCCTTTCCTCGTACCCGCACACGGGGTTCTAGATCCTGGGGGGGTGGGTACGGACGCCGGGCCTTGTCCTTTCCTGGTACCCGCACACGGGGTTCTAGATCCTGGGGGGGGGGGGGGGTACGGACGCCGGGCCTTGTCCTTTTCCCGGTACCCGCACACGGGTTTCCGGATCCGGCGGGTCTGTCGACGTGGGTTGACTCAGCCGGACCGTGCCAGGTGCGGGATTAACACGATTAACTTTAATAATAATTACAAAATCCTTTGAATATGATGATCCGAGCGTCAAACGATATCAGGAGGTACCGAAGAGGGGAATCAACAGGGATGTCACGTGGTATAATGAACTGGAATCAACAGGAGTGTCATATGGTATAATGAACTGGAAGCCAAAAATGTGTCAAAGAGCACCACCTGGAGTCAATGAGGCATCGTAGGCTGGAAGGTTTAACATGGCTTGTATAAGACACCTCCCCCTGTCTTCCACGGCTCGAAGGTATATGCTATAAGGTGTCATGAAATGTCTATAAGAATCATTGCTTGAGATCAGTGTACATGATAAGAAAGAGGAGAAGGAGGAGGGGAGAGAGGAGGAGGAGGAAAAGAAGAAGGAGGAGGAGAAGAAGGAAGAGAAAGAGAAGTTTAAGCAGTGAGAAACAGTTTAACACGACAAAATGACAACGAGACTCAGGTGATGTTTATGATGAAAGTGAGAAATATAATGACAATCATGTTGATGATAATGAACCTGATGACAATGGTTGATGAAAAAGGGGACGAGGGTGATGAATGATGATGATGATGCTGACGAGACAGATGATGCTGATGGTGATGAGTGATGGTGACGATGACGACCAGTAGAGGGAGATGAGCTGTGACAGGTCCGCTGCATGACTAAATCTTGCTAACGAACGCTAACGAGGCTTCTCTAATGAGGTTAGCGAAGTCATTATCAGTCGCGTCGCTTAGCGCAAACGACTCTGGCATTCGACCCCACAGTCGCATCGCGTAGTGGGAGTGTCCAACGTACCCAAGTGTCCAATGGGTCCGGGTCAAGAGGGAGACGAACAGGGCTGGCGTCGAACACTTTCCCAGCGACCAAACATTCCATGGTTGGTATGTTAGCGATCCAGTTCGCAGTGGATCGACGCCAGACGCCAGCACTGTTCGTCTCCATGTACACTTCATATTTTCTTATTGTTGCCCCGCGGAGACGGCTAGTCTATTGTACACCCTATACTCATCCTGTGAGCGGTAGCGCAAAAAGGGATTCCATTGGATTCCTTTATCTGATCTGAGCGAATATTATTACATTAACCATTACATCTATCCTGCACACACCTCTTAATTATAATGTCAGCTGGTTACATATATTATTCATTTCAACATCTGTATTTACAATTAAACATTGAAAGACGGTCTTTTCACTAATACTTAACTATCTAAGATATTGAGGTATTTGAGATCACAGAAAAGTTGCTGTTTATTATTATTAGTCTTCACACTACACCACTCGTTTCTTAATTTCATATATGTCATTTATCTACGAGAAGCGAAACATGGATACAGTGCAAAGATTTCAGCTATACACTTGAGAGTATTCCTTAGTCCTGGACTTTTTGATTCAAGATTCAAGTATACTTGCTGGTTGGTCAGTAAGGTATTGTGGTGGTCAAAATAGCCTTCTAGAGGTTCATATAGGCTTTAAGCCCATCACCACAACAAAGAATCTTTGGGGCAGGGCGGTGGGTATATATATATATATATATATATATATATATATATATATATATATATATATATATATATATATATATATATATATATATATATATATATATATATATATATATATATAATATATATACGCATCACGCAATTATGATTTCATTGCGTACCATCTCTGGTCACAACTACCAGGAAGCCGGGTAATACTTGCAGAGAATGGTTATTAAGAATGAATGACAAACCATGCCAGCAAAGAATATCAACGCTGTCACATTTCAGCAGACATCGTAAACATGAAGGGTCAATCTCGACATGACCAGAAGAAGCGATCGCAAGCCGTTCGAGTGACTGACACAGCACCACAAGCCGCCTCTATGACTGACACAGCACCACAAGTCGTCCCCATGACTGACACAGCACCACAAGCCGCCTCTATGACTGACACAGCACCACAAGCCGTCCCCATGACTGACACAGCACCACAAGACGCCCCCATGACTGACACAGCACCACAAGCCGCCTCTATGACTGACACAGCACCACAAGCCGTCCCCATGACTGACACAGCACCACAAGCCGTCCCCATGACTGACACAGCACCACAAGCCGTCCCCATGACTGACACAGCACCACATGCCGCCCCCATGACTGACACAGCACGACATGCCGTCCCCATGACTGACAGAGCACCACAAGCCGCCCCAATGACTGACACAGCACCACAAGCCGTCCCCATGACTGACACAGCACCACAAGCCGTCCCCATGACTGACACAGCACCACAAGCCGCCCCCATGACTGACACAGCACCACAAGCCGTCCCCATGACTGACACAGCACCACAAGCCGTCCCCATGACTGACACAGCACCACAAGCCGCCCCCATGACTGACACAGCACCACAAGCCGCCCCCATGACTGACACAGCACCACAAGCCGCCCCCATGACTGACACAGCACCACAAGCCGTCCCCATGACTGACACAGCACCACAAGCCGCCCCCATGACTGACACAGCACCACAAGCCGTCCCCATGACTGACACAGCACCACAAGCCGCCCCCATGACTGACACAGCACCACAAGCCGTCCCCATGACTGACACAGCACCACAAGCCGTCCCCATGACTGACACAGCACCACAAGCCGCCCCCATGACTGACACAGCACCACAAGCCGTCCCCATGACTGACACAGCACCACATGCCGTCCCCATGACTGACACAGCACCACAAGCCGCCCCCATGACTGACACAGCACCACAAGCCGTCTCCAAGACTGACACAGCACCACAAGCTGTCCCCATGACTGACACAGCACCTCAAGCCGTCCAAATGACTGACACAGCACCACAAGCCGTCCCCATGACTGACACAGCACCACAAGCTGTCCCCATGACTGACACAGCACCTCAAGCCGTCCAAATGACTGACACAGCACCACAAGCTGTCCCCATGACTGACACAGCACCTCAAGCCGTCCAAATGACTGACACAGCACCACAAGCTGTCCCCATGACTGACACAGC
This sequence comes from Procambarus clarkii, assembly GCF_040958095.1. NCBI lineage: Eukaryota > Metazoa > Arthropoda > Malacostraca > Decapoda > Cambaridae > Procambarus > Procambarus clarkii. The sequence continues at coordinate 13,440,856 of NC_091178.1, forward strand.
ACCTCAAGCCGTCCCCATGACTGACACAGCACCACAAGCCGTCCCCATGACTGACACAGCGCCACAAGCTGTCCCCATGACTGACACAGCACCACAAGCCGTCCCCATGACTGACACAGCACGCAAGCCGTCCCCATGACTGACACAGCACCACAAGCCGTCCCCCACCCATGACTGACACAGCACCACAAGCCGTCCCCATGACTGACACAGCACCACAAGCCGCCTCCAAGACTGACACAGCACCTCAAGCCGTCCCCATGACTGACACAGCACCACAAGCCGTCCCCATGACTGACACAGCACCACATGCCGCCCCCATGACTGACACAGCACCACAAGCCGTCCCCATGACTGACACAGCACGCAAGCCATTGATGGTACTGCATCAGCGCCATGCAACATGCAAGGAAAATCACATTGCAATAACATAACCACTATTTATAGGTCATTCAGCCAGCAATCCTCACCAGCTTGACCACTACATAATACTACTCATATGCACACTATACTTGGTATATGCATATACTTGGTGTACTCGCTCTACTATACCGCTTATACTTATTTTTTATTTTATTGCGTATACGCATGCTTCATTATTCTGCGTGTATTTAATTCTATTTTTTTGATTGTCCTGTGTGGGCACGGGCTTTATCTCTACGTAACTTTATGTTAGCTGCGGTGGCCTTTTATGTTAGCTGCGGTGGCCTTTTATACCAGGTGCGGTGACCTTTTATACAAGGTGTGGTGGCCTTTTATACAAGGTGTGGTGGCCTTTTATACCAGGTGCGGTGGCCTTTTATACCAGGTGCGGTGACCTTTTATACAAGGTGTGGTGGCCTTTTATACCAGGTGCGGTGACCTTTTATACAAGGTGTGGTGGCCTTTTATACCAGCTGCGGCGACCTTTTATACCAGCTGCGGTGACCTTTTATACCAGCTGCGGTGGCCTTTTATGTCAGCTGCGGTGACCTTTTATACCAGCTGTGATGACCTTTTATACCAGCTGCGACGACCTTATATACCAGCTGCGACGACCTTTTATACCAGCTGCGGTGACCTTGCAACCTTGGGTTGCAAATATCCTTGCAACCCAGTCTCTGACCAGGCCTTCTGTTTATTGGCATGGTCAACCCAGCTGTTAGACGTGATTGCTCGTAGCGTGACGTATTATTCACAGTCCGGTTGATCACCTACCCCTTGGAGGTGTTTATCAAGTTATTTCTCGAACACCGTGATAGGGACAGCTAATTATGCCCCTGATATGATTAGAGAGAGAGAGAGAGAGAGAGAGAGAGAGAGAGAGAGAGAGAGAGAGAGAGAGAGAGAGAGAGAGAGAGAGAGAGAGAGAGAGAGAGAGAGAGAGAGATAGATAGAGAGAGAGAGAGAGAGAGAGAGAGAGAGAGAGAGAGAGAGAGAGAGAGAGAGAGAGAGAGAGAGAGAGAGAGAGAGAGAGAGAGAGAGAGAGAGAGAGAGAGAGAGAGAGAGTTGAAAAATCTTGGTCCCTTGATGCTAATAGATTTGCCTCTCAGCGTAAGGATTGCACTTCGGCTTTTGAAGTAGGCTATTCTGCACTTCCTGCCATGCCTCATCAACTCAGCCTAACCACTTACACAAGTTAGGCTGTAAATTAACAGGAAGCTTAATAAAGCCGATGGCAACAGCATATATTTTACAGGTACAGCATAACTAATCAAGTACACAGGGCCACTATGTTTAACAGGCACGGCAGCGTCATCAATTTATGCTTTCCATTAATATCAACGTCAGTAAAGCATTTGATATCATTATCCTTCAGAAGCATATCAACGCCAGTAAAGCATTTGATATAATTATCCTTCAGAAGCACATCAACGCCAGTAAAGCATTTGATATCATTATCCTTCAGATGCACATCAACGCCAGTAAAGCATTTGATATCATTATCCTTCAGAAGCACATCAACGCCAGTAAAGCATTAGACATCAATGCCCTTCACAGCACAGAGAAGTCGCAATAAAGCATTGACATCCTTCACAGAGCAGCAGCAGCAAACGAAGTCATCAATCCGCCCTTGCTTCGACGACCCCCACCCCCCCCTTCCCCCCCAATTTAGAGCGTCTCTATTGTCGAAAATGTCTCCGAATATAATTGGGCTGGAAATGGAGAAAGATGAAGAGGGGGAAATGAACTTGATTAGATTTCCCGCCTGAATGGCTTCCATTCAAGTAAGTCACTTAACCTGGCAACCCGTCACTGGGTGGGTGACCATTATATGGTGAAAGGGGGGCAGATGCGGCACCTCTTCCCCCCCCCCTCTCTCCCCCTCTTTACACCCTCCCTCCACAAGGGTGTACACGCACTTAGGCACTATAAGTGCCTCGCGGTGGAAAAACACTTTGACGATGAACAATGAGTGCCTTGGATTGTTAAACTTATTGGCTGCACTTGAGCTTTGAGCATCTCGGAGTGGCACTCAGTGGCACTATAAGAGTCTTTGGCGGAGTGTCTCGCACTTAGCGATGATCCTCGGGCCCTGAGGGCCTCACGCTGACACGGTGGTGGCACTGCAAGTCTCACAGAGCCTTAGCGGTGGCACTTATCCAGAGTGCCTAAGAGTGTAACGCTTAGTGATGACACTTGAGTTGAGAGTCATGCAGTGACACACTTAGCAATGAACGGTGATCACCGAGAGCCTCTCAGTGACACACTTAGTGATGACACTTAAGGTCTGAGAGTCTCGCTTGAAGCTCTTATTGATTTCCTCGTTAGGCGAGGTATCAATAAAATCTCCGCGAACGCGGCGCTTAACAGATATTGCAATCAATTATTCAACACACACTGTATACATACAGTATACATACAGTATACAACATACGCTCCAATTCTCGAGTTTGAGCACCAATAAATCAAGAAAAAATTATATATATATATATATATATATATATATATATATATATATATATATATATATATATATATATATATATATATATATGTATATATATGTATATATATTTATATATATTAAATGCAGATATTTACAACACGACATATTTACAACAGGCAACAACATTGTAAACAAGAGCGTTGTTATTCACAACTACAATATTTAAACGGCATTTCCACACTAGCGAACACAGGTGCCAATGAAATAGGTACAGTGTGAGTGCCTCTTACCTGAGTCTCTTGGCCTCGTCGATGAAGGGCCTCTTCTCTGAATCTGTCAAGAGCTTCCACTCGGCTCCAAGACGCTTGGAGATCTCAGAGTTGTGCATCTTGGGGTTCTCGAGCGCTATCTTCCTCCTCTGGATCCTGGACCAGACCATGAAGGCGTTCATGGGCCGCTTCACGTGGTCCTCTGTCTTGGAGGTGGCGGTGTTGGTGCTGGAGGCTGACGTGGGGGTCAGAGACGTCGCAGGAGACGCTGCCGAAGACGCCTCCAAGGACCCGAGCTCTGAGAGGTTGAACATTGCAGCCGCGGGGTGTTGAGTCGCTGCGAGTGACGTAGAGTGGCGCTGAGGACTCGGATTTCACAGGTCGAGGAGGTTAAGATCGATGGAGAGTTCTTGGTGTTGATTCCAGAATGCGAACTATTGAGGCCGTGTTTACTTAAACCACAATAGTTTCAACCACAGCGGGATGATGGAGGAATTCCAGTTTTTGTCTCGCCGCGGACACCCTGACACTCCGTTTTCTTTAAAGTTGCCGACTCTGTAGCGAAGCACAAGACACGTGGGCGGTCAAGAGTTACGGTCCTGTCTGCGGTCAGTCTCAAACCCCCTTTGAGGGGGTGAAAGGGAGGTCACTTGCGGTCAGGAGTCACGCCCTCACCGCCTCCTTCATTTCCTCTTCCAGGCCCTTGTGACTTACTCGCCCCGGACTTCAAATATACCCGGCGGGCGGCGCACACAATAATAATCCCGAGCGGTCACTGGGAGAGAGAGAGAGAGAGAGGGAGACGATGCAGGAAGGTGGGAGGCAGCGTCCAGTGGGGCTGGAGACGGCGGGGTTGAAGCACGCGACTTCCCAAGCCTAAGTGGTCGCCCAAGGGTGTGTCGACAGCCTACTTTCTGACAGAGTGCACATGAATGCTCGCTCGCGTGTATCAGCCCGCTCTCTAACAATCTGCTCATGCCGCACCAATACCCTAATGTAAAAATGGCATGTCAGAGAAAAATCACATTGAAAAGAGATATTGAAATTCAGATGATGTCACTTGTCGTAATAGCCAATCATCGCGCTCGTTACATATCGTAGTCCCGCCCCCTCGGCCCCTCCATGAGATCAGATGAACGTCGAGGTTTTTCCGATGACAATGATGCTCACGGCGGTATGGCTGTCTTCCGACCTGATCTGAGCAGCCAGAAGAGATCAGCAGTGAGTCATATCGGCGCCTGGAAGGCTAGAACGATGCTTAAAAGGTGGCACATGGTAAATATAAATCATTAAAGAGGAAGGTTCAGGTGGTACGTGGCAACCATGGGCGGGGGATGAGGGAGGCGCGCCGCCAGGCCTTGCACGACACTGCCATCTAGTGGCCGCCAGGGCAACCTCGCCGGGAATAATGAGATTCAGTAATATTACTTAAACACTCTATCAGTGTAGTTTTCCCAACCACGCTACACCCTGATTAACTCCACTAAAACACCTAAACAATGTAAAAAATAAAAAAAAACACACATGCACGGGAGAGCAGACCAAGTAAGCAGACCAAACCAATCCTTTTTTATTTAAAAAAAATAGGTAATCCGGCCCATCAGATGAGTTGAGGGCCCGGGTGACAGGACATGCCAAGGGGAAACAGGATTAAGGGCCAGCATGTGCCAGAAACAACCGCACTCAGGGGGCATTAGATCTCCTTGTGGGAACAATGTGGGCAGATTCGTGCGGGGTGGTGGCCAGGGGGGGAGGGGAGGGAGGTGGCTTAATTGACGATTAACGAGGATATTAGTTGATTATGCAACTACTGTTGTTACTGGTAGCGTTAACTACCGTGTTCCAGGTTGCTTGTTAGACGGAGAGGTATGCTGAGGGTGAGAAAACGGTTGAGAGACTATAAATATCATCGAGAGGAAAGCGCCAAGCCATTACGACTATATAGCACTTGGAAGGGGTCAGGATAAGGATGGGACGGGGGGGGGGAGGGAAGGGAATGGTGCCCAGCAACCTCTTGGACGGTCGGGGGATTGAACACCGACCTGCATGAAGCGAGACCGTTGCTCTACCGTCCAGCCCAAGTGGCTGGGTGAGGAAGTGTACACATTTTATATATATCACATTCACACATCTTATGTTGATGTGTGAATGTGATATATAAAGTGATATATACTCCAGGTGATATATACACCAGGAGATGTGTACTTCTAGAATACATAGTGTCGGTGGTACTAGGAGTACTGCAGTATTTACTAATATATACACTCACTATATATAACTCTCAAGCTTGACCTACTCTCACCAGTGTGTGCTTCATTATGTGTGTGCTTCATTATGTGTGCTTCATTGTATGTGCTTCATTATGTGTGCTTCACTGTGTGTGTTTCATTGTGTGTGTTTCATTGTGTGTGTTTCATTGTGTGTGTGTTTCATTGTGTGTGTGCTTCATTGTGTGTGCTTCATTGTGTGTGCTTCATTGTGTGTGTTTCATTGTGTGTGCTTCATTGTATGTGCTTCATTGTGTGTGTGCTTCATTGTGTGTGTGCTTCATTGTATGTGTGCTTCATTGTATGTGCTTCATTGTATGTGCTTCATTGTATGTGCTTCATTGTGTGTGCTTCATTGTGTGTGTTTCATTGTGTGTGCTTCATTGTATGTGCTTCATTGTGTGTGTGCTTCATTGTGTGTGTGCTTCATTGTGTGTGTGCTTCATTGTGTGTGCTTCATTGTATGTGTTTCATTGTGTGTGCTTCATTGTGTGTGTGCTTCATTGTATGTGCTTCATTGTGTGTGTGCTTCATTGTATGTGCTTCATTGTGTGTGCTTCATTGTATGTGCTTCATTGTGTGTGCTTCTTTGTATGTGCTTCATTGTATGGGCTTCATTGTGTGTGCTTCATTGTATGGGCTTCATTGTGTGTGCTTCATTGTATGTGCTTCATTGTGTGTGCTTCATTGTGTGTGTTTCATTGTGTGTGTTTCATTGTATGTGCTTCATTGTGTGTGCTTCATTGTATGTGCTTCATTGTATGTGCTTCATTGTGTGTGCTTCATTGTATGGGCTTCATTGTGTGTGCTTCATTGTATGTGCTTCATTGTGTGTGCTTCTTTGTATGTGCTTCATTGTATGGGCTTCATTGTGTGTGCTTCATTGTATGGGCTTCATTGTGTGTGCTTCATTGTATGTGCTTCATTGTGTGTGCTTCATTGTGTGTGCTTCACTGTGTGTTTCATTGTGTGTGTTTCATTGTGTGTGTTTCATTGTATGTGCTTCATTGTGTGTGCTTCATTGTGTGTGCTTCATTGTATGTGCTTCACTGTGTGTGCTTCACTGTGTGTGTTTCATTGTGTGTTTCATTGTGTGTGTTTCATTGTATGTGCTTCATTGTATGTGCTTCATTGTGTGTGTTTCATTGTATGTGCTTCATTGTATGTTGTTCATTGTGTGTGTTTCATTGTATGTGCTTCATTGTATGTGCTTCATTGTGTGTGTTTCATTGTATGTGCTTCATTGTGTGTGTTTCATTGTATGTGTTTCATTGTATGTGTTTCACTGTGTGTGTTTCATTGCATGTGTTTCATTGTGTGTGTTTCACTGTGTGTGTTTCATTGTATGTGCTTCATTGTGTATGTTTCACTGTATGTGCTGTCAATCCATCAACTGATTTTTTTTCACACACACACACAATCCAGGAAGCAGGCCTTAGCAGCTGTCTAACTCCCAGGTTCCCATTTACTGCTAGGTGAACAGGGCATCAGGGTGAAAGAAACTCTGCCCATTTGTTTCCGCCGGCTCCGGAGATCGAACCCGGACCCTTAGGATTACGAACACCGAGCGCTGTCCACTCAACCACCAGCCCCTGTGAGCTGTCAGTGGGCTTCTGTGTGGGCCTTAATTAGTCCCTTCTCTCGAGTTATTACAATGTCATAAAAATAATATTCAAAATTGCCCGAACCTAACCGATGGGCCTACGCATAGAAAACGGAGTTGTTTGTGAGCAGTAATGATACATAATACATCATATATATTGACCGTTTGGGAATATTGACGTCAACATGCGATGTATTATTCGTGGGGGACAGATTGTCCTAATATCCCTCCCGTAGCCGAGAGGTTATAAACCCAGCACCAGACTAAGTACCCTTATCCACCTTTTTCCACCCGGAGGCGGAAACAAATTGACAGAGTTTCTTTCACCCTAATGCACCTGTCCACCCAGCAGTAAATAGGTACCTGTGAGTTAGACAGCTGCTACTGGCTGCTTCCTGTGTGTGTGTGTGTGTGTGTGTGTGTGTGTGTGTGTGTGTGTGTGTGTGTGTGTGTGTGTGTGTGTGTGTGTGTGTGTGTGTGAGTGTGTATGTTAAAGAGAAATATAAGTAATAGACACAATAGAGGAAAAATAGATTGGTTAGAGAGGCAGGGTCCAAGAGCTAATAGCTAGATTCTGCAGACACAAATAGTAAACATGCATACACACATGTTTGTTTCCTTATAGCTCTCTCCCTCTTAAAAATAAACAAGGCAAGGCCAGGATTCATGAATCATTTACGCATTCATTGACGAAACATATACATCTTATCCTCAATCCTTGTGGCTTTGTTTACATATATTAGATTAGTTACTTATAACAAAAACAACCTTGGGTTGCGAGTTTTCGAAGCTCGCAAACGGATTAATAGATATTAACAATGTCGCTGTGATTGGAAAATGATGTACATGTTTCGCAAGTGAATGCCTAAATGACTCATGAATCCTGGGCCGGATGTTTACCCATGGCCAGGCACAACAAGTTCCACGCTCTTATTACCCGGAATTCACGATAATTATGGAACTCATTTCGGGAACGGTTTGGCGACCAAAACATGCAGTCACCTCAACACTCCAAACATCTAGTTAATGCTTACCAAATAACACAAAATGGTAGTCAATAAATTCCAAGTGTTACTAATAAAATATACGTGAAGACAGAGCCTCTAACTAAAGTACTAAAGCTAACTGTTCAGTGAACATTAATATCTAACGCCATTAATCAATAAAATAATAATAATAATAATAATAATAATAATAATAATATATTGTAAATCTAAAGCTTTCATAACGTCCGAAACATAATACCAATAATTCATTATAATTTGACATATTGCTTCAATTATTACAAACCGACGAATTACCTGGAAATTCTACCTGCTGGGAACTGCACTTGAGATTAATATTTAGAATCAATATTACGTGTATATATATATATATATATATATATATATATATATATATATATATATATATATATATATATATATATCTGGTGTTAACAGTTTAGTCAAAGATTTCTTAGCGATTTACAACCATTTTCATTGAATTTACACACATTCCCCAGGACATGGTTTCTATGTGAGTTATTATAGAGTTCACCAACACCCGCGTCCATCACAGTACAAACACCAATACCTTCTCTACGTATGCAAATCACGCTCTGAATAATAACCTAAAGTACGGCGATAAAACAATTATCGATACAAAATTGTCATTGACGGGCGTTGATTCTTGAGGCTCGTGTGGTGTAGATGTTGACTGGTGGCAAGAATGTGACACCTGGTCACAGGTGTTTTGTGGGTGTGTGTGTGAGACCTGGGACCGTCCGAACGAGATCCGAGTTGCGAATATGGGAAGGTAAGTGACCACACCTGTTGCGAAAACAGGTGTGTGGTTGCTTACCACAACAACCTGGTTGAGTCACGAACAAGGACACAGGTGTTCGTATAAAGGACAATAATCGTTCCATTGAGCGGGACATTTGCATGGAGTGAAATATTATAGGAGAGAGAGAGAGAGAGAGAGAGAGAGAGAGAGAGAGAGAGAGAGAGAGAGAGAGAGAGAGAGAGAGAGAGAGAGAGAGAGAGAGAGAGAGAGAGAGAGAGAGAGAGAGAGAGAGAGAGAGAGAGAGAGAGAGAGAGAGAGAGAGAGAGAGAGACGGAAAAAAGGGTCCTTAAAACCTAAAATCCTTTTTTTAATGATTGGATGAATTATAGCAATTTTTTTTTAACTTTATATGTCTGTGTTCTGCATTTTATCCTCTACTACTGCTTTTATTAGTCAGTTTAATATTGCTTTTAATTCGAGTTTTTTTTTAATAATTTTTTAATTGCCGTTTTCATTTTTCATTTTTTGACTCTAGTTTTGTTTTTATTTAAAAACATTTATTGTGCATGTTGTGCTTGTTGAGTTATTGAAGCATGTTTTATTGCTACACATGCTCACGCTGTCGTGAATGTTGACTGCAACAAATGCACACGCTGCTATCAATGTTTCTTCTTTCCTGTCAATGGGCATCGAGTTGCATAGAAAACATCATATATATAGTTTTATTTGTCCTCTACGGACGGGGGTTGGAGGGGACTGAAGCGCTGTGCAACATTGGAATTGCAGGACAGAAGTATCAAGTCCCTCTACCCACTGCCATCTGTGCTTCATTGGCACAGGGCTAGAGGATAGTTACATGCACTTTACATAGTATAATATGGCATGGGATATGTGTGGGTGTGGTGGTGGATGTGGGTGGGAGTGGTGTGGGTGTGGATGTAGTGGTGGATGTGGGTGGGAGTGGTGTGGGTGTGGATGTAGTGGTGATGTGGGTGGGAGTGGTGTGGGTGTAGTAGTGGGTGTGGGTGTAGTGGTGGGTGTAGGTGTAATGGTGAGGATGAATGAAAACATCATTCATCCTTTACCAGTTTTCATATTGAATGAAAACAGGTAAAGACATTTAGAAAAAAAAAACAGTGTAAAACATAAAGAAATTTGCCACGAACGTCAATAAAAAAAGTACTTTATTTAGTCCTTATTTACACAGCTGTCGATACACCGACACAGTAATAAAATATTCGAAGAATTGATTTTCGACTTTAGAATTGTCATGATTTAAGTTTAAATATCTTTGTAGAGCGTTGAATACCTGCTTCAGCGAACACTTAACCCAAACTTAACATCTACATATATGAGAGAATGAATTTTAAACATTAATAAGGGATATATATATATATATATATATATATATATATATATATATATATATATATATATATATATATATATATATATATATATATATATATATATATATATAATGTAGTAGTGGAAGAAAGAAGAAATGGTAATAATGAAAGATAATGGAAGAAAATGTAGAATAGAACCAATGAAGAGCAGAGGTGCCATAGGCACAATCAGAGAACACTGTATAAACATCAGAGGTCCGCGGTTGTTCAACGTCCTCCCAGCAAGCATAAGAAATATTGCCGGAACAACCGTGGACATTTTCAAGAGGAAACTAGATTTATTCCTCCAAGGAGTGCCGGACCAACCGGGCTGTGGTGGGTATGTGGGCCTGCGGGCCGCTCCAAGCAACAGCCTGGTGGACCAAACTCTCACAAGTCGAGCTTGGCCTCGGGCCGGGCTTGGGGAGTAGAAGAACTCCCAGAACCCCATCAACCAGGTATCAACCAGTAAACATAATAGAGGAAAAATAGTTCGGTTAAAAAGGCGGGGTCCAAAAGCTAATAGCTCGATTCAACAGGCACAAATTGTAAATACACACACACATGCTAAGCTGGTCATCATGAGAACTGCCTTTAGAAACTTGTGGAAGGAATCATTCGCAACCTTGTATACTACATATGTTAGACCAATCCTGGAGAATGCAGCGTCAGCATGGAGTAAATATCAAGTCAAGCACAATACTGAATTGGAGAAGGTTTAAAGATATGTCACTAGACTAGTACCCGAGTTGAGGGGTATGAGGTACAGGAAAGATTACGGGAACTAAAACTCACGTCGATGGAAGACAGAAGAGTTAGAGGAAACATGATCACCACCTACAAGATTCTCAGAGGAATCGATAGGTTAGATAAAGATAGTTTTATAACGCAGGTAGTATTCGCACAAGGGGACACAGGTGGAAACTGAGTACCCAAATGAGCCACAGGGACGTTAGAAAGAGCTTTTTCAGTGTCAGAGTAGTTAACAGGTGGAATGCATTAGGAAGTGATGTGGTGGAGGCTGACTCCATACATAGTTTCAAATGTAGATATGATAAGAGCCCAATAGGCTCAGGAATCTGTTCACCGGTTGATTGACAGTTGGGAGGCGGGACTAAAGAGCTAAACCTCAACCCCCGCAAGCACAACTAGGTGAGTACAACTAGAGAGAGAGAGAGAGAGAGAGAGAGAGAGAGAGAGAGCGAGAGAGAGAGAGAGAGAGAGAGAGAGAGAGAGAGAGAGAGAGAGAGAGAGAGAGAGAGAGAGAGAGAGAGAGAGAGAGAGAGCTACAAGGGTGTACAGACTTGTAGTACATCACACCCCGGCTCCTCCCGCCCCCCCCCTCTCACACACGCACAGAAAGCCCTAATCAAAGGATATTAAAGCCCATCTATTCTGAATATTATTAATGTCCCTCTCAGGTCCACAAACAGGGCGAGAAGGACCTGCCATTACGTCCAACAGCCACAAGTCCTTCGCTTCAGGTCTTATCGTCCTCCAAGACCATTTGTAGATGACAAATTCAATTAAATCCTTTTATCCGCGCTCGTCAGTAATCTATGTCCGACAACTATTGGCAGCGCACCAATTAGCATAATCAAACCACACAATCCATCGACTGGCTAACGAGGACTCAAAGGGGTCGCTCGGTCGGGGTGGTGTAAGGGGGGAGAAGGGAGGGTATAGATGTGCTCTCTTGCACCATGTTGTTGCTTTGGGGGGAAGGGGGAATGGGTAAGGGGTAGGGGAAGGGGTTGGAGACATGTGGGGGCTAGGTAAGGGGGTAGGGGAAGGGGTTAGTTGGTTTTACCACAGGGGAGGACTATGTCCTCATGGACAAGTGGGAATAGGAATAAAATGGCAAACACATTTTAGGTCTCTCTGCTAACACTGACTTCGGCGATATTGTTTTGATCCGGCCCCCCCCCCCCACTTTGTACGCGGTCAAAATATCCCCGACAAAGGCTTAGATACGTAACGAGTATTGATAACAGAGTATTTTCCGTCCCCCGTATTAACAAGGCAATTATCCCGCCTGTTGCGTTCTGTCCGGCAACGAATCATAACTCATTACTTTCTCTTCAGTGACTCCGATTGGTTGTTTTCGGTTGCCTGCCTAAACTTTAGTATCTCTGTTGGCTGTGTATATGACGGGCCATTGTCGAGGACATAGCCTTGCTCGCTGCTCTTAGTCTCGCTTAACAAAGTCTCGCCAAATCAAAGTTGGCTTCAAAGGAGTCGTTCCTTTGCTGTAAGATATGCCAGTTTTGTTAATTAGCTTTGATTACCGGCAGCGTGGCCGCTGAGCGCCAGTTGCAGAGGTCGGGGCTGGGGTCCGAATGGTAACGGGGTTGGCCGGTTAACGTGACGCTTCTTTGTCCTGTTCTGTTCATCCGGATTCGGTGAGCTCAACACGAACCTGCCTCGCGCTGAATGCCTTGTTGTTCACTATAATTAACAACATTATTGCATCGTTAGTTGTCGCAGCGCCCTCTTCTCTATCCTTGTGTGTCTGCATCCGCACCACTCCTCACTCTCTCTCTCTCTCTCTCTCTCTCTCTCTCTCTCTCTCTCTCTCTCTCTCTCTCTCTCTCTCTCTCTCTCTCTCTCTCTCTCTCTCTCTCTCTCTCTCTCTCTCTCTCTCTCTCTCTCTCTCTCTCTCTCTCTCTCTCTCTCTCTCTCTCTCTCTCTCTACCTCACACGTAAGACTCATCATCGCTGGTGTCTCAGACAATCACCGTAGTCTCCGGTATATACCCCTGATGCTACTGCTTTCCGGGCCCAGCCATCGACTCTTTGGCTTGAATCAATCTTATCTTGAGGTTATCTTGAGATGATTTCGGGGCTTTTTAGTGTCCCCGCGGCCCGGTACTCGACCAGGCCTCCACCCCCAGGAAGCAGCCCGTGACAGCTGACTAACACCCAGGTACCTATTTTACTGCTAGGTAACAGGGGAATAGGGTGAAAGAATCATCAAGGTTAAAATATCTTGCTGCTTTCTTCCCATGGAACTCATTCCTGTTGGTTCATGTCCATGGTCTATTGTAATTGTGTACCATCCTATAGTCGAGTCATGTTGGTTCCATCCCGTGATCCATTCCTGTTGATTTCATCCCATGGTCAATTTCTGTTTGTTCCATCACATGGTACATTCCTGTTAATTCCATTCCATTCCATGAGAAGGGCATTCCTGATGGTTTCATTCCATGAGTCTATTCCTGTTGAAACCATCCCATGGAAGCTAAATAGTGTGAGGACAGGAAAATGGGAATTTGAAAAACGGTTTATATATGGGTGGTTATCTTGAGGTTATCTTGAGATGATTTCGGGGCTTTAGTGTCCCCGCGGCCCGGTCCTCGACCAGGCCTCCACCCCCCAGGAAGCAGCCCGTGACAGCTGACTAACTTCCAGGTACCTATTTACTGCTAGGTAACAGGAGCATATATATATATATGAGCATATATATATATGTCGTACCTAGTAGCCAGAACGCACTTCTCAGCCTACTATGCAATGCCCGATTTGCCTAATAAGCCAAGTTTTAATGAATTAATGTTTTTCGACTACCTAACCTAACCTAACCTAACTTTTTCGGCTACTTAACCTAACCTAACCTATAAAGATAGGTTAGGTTAGGTTAGGTAGGGTTGGTTAGGTTCGGTCATATATCTACGTTAATTTTAACTCTAATACAAAAAAATTGACCTCATACATAATGAAATGGGTAGCTTTATCATTTCATAAGAAAAAAATTTGAGAAAATATATTAATTCAGGAAAACTTGACTTATTAGGCAAATTCGGCCTTGCATAGTAGGCTTCTCAGCCTACTATGCAAGGCCCGATTTGCCTAATAAGCCAAGTTTTCATGAATTAATTGTTTGTCGACTACCAAACCTACCTAACCTAACCTAACTTTTTCGGCTACCTAACCTAACCTAACCTATAAAGATAGGTTAGGTTAGGTTAGGTAGGGTTGGTTAGGTTCGGTCATATATCTACGTTAATTTTAACTCCAATAAAAAAAATTGACCTCATACATAATGAAATGGGTAGCTTTATCATTTGATAAGAAAAAAATTAGAGAAAATATATTAATTCAGGAAAACTTGGCTTATTAGGCAAATCGGGCCTTGCATAGTAGGCCGAGAAGTGCATTCTGGCTACTAGGTACGACATATATATATATATATATATATATATATATATATATATATATATATATATATATAGCAGTGTGGTGTACTGAGTACGTACTAGATATTCGAAGGTGGTATGGAGCGCCTAGCTGTGATCAGAGACCTGGAGTGTAAACCAATTGTTCAATCACGGTTTCAAGAAAAAATACTAGATACGTAAAAGTTAAAAACTGCGCTAAGGGAAGGCGCCAGAGCTGTGCTGTAACCCGAGTTACAGAAGTCATCCCCTTGTATCCGCTAGTGTAAGAAAAATAAGAAGAGGCAGAAAACATTAAGTCAACAGCCAGACACTCGTCGGCACTCACCAAGCATCAAAAGCATCGCTTCACAAGCACATGTTTACATGCGTGTGAGTCGTCCTCGACAGTACAAACACACAGATATACATCACATATAGACATAGAGACATACACGCACGCATATTTACAGACAGATAGACACACACACACACACACACGTACACATACATACACACACACACACGTACACATACATACACACACACACACGTACACACACACACACACACACACACACACACACACACACACACACACACACACACACACACACACACACACACACACACACACACACTTGTAAGATTTGTAAATCTTGTAAGCGCTCAAGACTTGTAAGTCCTAGGGTCCGGGTTCGATCCTCGGTGATGGCCGAAACAAATGGGCAGAATTTCTTTCACCTGTTGTCCCTGTTACCTAGCAGTAAATAGGTACCTAGGGGTTAGACAGCTGCTACATGCTGGTTTCTGTGTGTGTGCGTGTGTGTGTGTGTGTGTGTGTGTGTGTGTGTGTGTGTGTGTGTGTGTGTGTGTGTGTGTGTGTGTGTGTGTGTGTGTGTGTGTGTGTCTGGTGTGTGTGTGTGTGCGTTAAATATTCCTTAAAATCACGAAACACTGCACAATTTATTACCGAAATATTCAGTTCGTCCATCGGTTAAGTACTCTATTTTTCTTCCTGCTTGAGCCTTTAAAAATCCTTCTGAATCATTGATGTAGTGATTTACATATGCCTTAATCATCATCTGTTCAGCTGAACATACAGCGTCGTGATGGGGGCGACAGTCTCTCTCTCTCTCTCTCTCTCTCTCTCTCTCTCTCTCTCTCTCTCTCTCTCTCTCTCTCTCTCTCACCCATGATGCATGTGAGTGTGTGTATGTGTATGTGCATGTAATATACATTGCAACAAATAAAATATAAAGCAAATAAATCCAAAGACGGTGCTTTAGACCATAGACGTATGGAAAGGCAGGGCCCAAAAGCTAATGGCTCGATCCCGCGGGCACAAACAAGTAAATCTACACACACACACACACACACACACACACACACACACACACACACACACACACACACACACACACACACACACACACACACACACACACACATACCTCAGAAAATGCTCACTCTCGCTCAGGAGCGACACCTGAGCTCACGACTCCTGTGCGTTCCATTTGATTATGGCGGGTGTTGACCGGGGGGCGGCGCCTTTTCAATAAGCGCGGGTAAATGTGCATAACAAAAACGCATCGCGCGGACAATATAGGGGACGAATCCAAACCTCTCTGGGGCATTAAGCGGCCACACAACTTGGGACTGGAGCACAAGGGAGGAGGATTGGAATACACAACACATAATGGACACCCCGCCTCAATAGGGGACACAACAGATCGACTGTAGTGGTTTTGGGTCCAGACAGACGCTGGAGGCTCGGGTGAGGTGGTAGGTTGTTGTGAACCGTGGTGGTGGTGGTGGTGGTGGTGGTTGGTAGTTGTGGTGGTGGTGGTGGTGGTGGTGGTTGGCAGTTGTGGTGGTGGTGGTGGTGGTTGGTAGTTGTGGTGGTGGTTGGTAGTGGTGGTGGTGGTGGTTGGTAGTTGTGGTGGTGGTTGGTAGTGGTGGTGGTGGTGGTTGGTAGTTGTGGTGGTGGTGGTGGTTGGTAGTAGTGGTGATACTGGGTTTTTGTTAGACGTGGTAGTGGTAATGCATGGTGGTGGTTGGTAGTGGTGGTGGTTGGTAGTTGCGAGTCGTGGAAAAAATAGCTGGTAGTTGTAGTGATGTTTGACGGTGGTGGTTGTGGTTGGGGTTGATAATAAATGGGGGTAGTGTTTAGTGTTATGTGATCTTAAAAATTTTTGGTGGTATAACTGGTTGTGGATGCACTGGGTGGTGGTAGCTGTGGGGGGGGGGATATAATAGTAGAGGATGGTGGTAGAAATGGACGTGGCAGTAGTGTGTATAAGGGTAGTAATGGTTAATGGTTGTACAGTAGTTGAATGCTTTATTAATAATTCATCTACCATCATGCCATAAAAGTCATTAATACCAAAGCACAACATTCAGAGACACAGATATACACACACACACCTCATACGGACTCCTGGTTCAACCTCGATGCCGACGGACGGACGGACGGACGGACGGAGGGACACCTTGCCTCATGCTGGGCCTACGGACACCCGGAACACTCAACACAAATTTCTCCATTGACACTGTCCTCAAGCCGTCCTCCTCAACGTCCCGGGGAAGTTATACGACGGTCGGTGCCCTTATCCCTGGCCAGGTGACGGACAAGTTTGACCCTTTTTTTATTCAGTGTTCCGGTTGAACCTTGTAGGTGGGAGACGGAGTTAGCAGCCGGCCTGGCCGAGTTGGCGGGTTAGGTAGGTTCCTGGTGTGCCCCTGGTGTGCCCCTGGGGTGCCCCTGGGGTGCCCATGGGGTGCCCTTAGGGCATGTTGGGCATCTGGAGGACGTCACGGCTACATTGTTCGGTTATCTAGAGTTCATGAGGACACCTGCATGACGCCTCGATCGTCTAGGGGGTCACAGGGAGTTAATAGATAGTTTTTTTTCAGCTGTTCTCTACGCAGGGGTGTGGATCCGGGGCACTTCTTAACCCCCGGGGGCCTCTAGGGGCCTCAGTTACAGCCCCGCTCCTGTGCCAGGTAAGTCCACTACGGGCTCACCATAGCCCGTGCTACTTGGAAATTTGTTCCCTGTAGCTGAATCTTAAACAACAACAACGTCCAGGAGCTCGCTAAACCCCTGCCTGCCTGTGTTCACCAGCAGGAAGGCTCAGTAACAACAATCTCTTATACTCTACTCAACCTTAATAAATAATAATAATTCTACGGGCTCACCATAGCCCGTGCTACTTGGAACGTTTTGTTCCAGGTAGCAAATCTTAAACAACAACAAAATTCATTGTGTTGGGGGACAGGAAGCCAGACCATATTCATACACGTTAGGCTTATTTCGAGGTCTTTCCCCCCCCCCCCCAAGATGCAGCTCTACAACAAACTAGGACTAACTCTTGAGTACCTACTTACTGCTAGGTGAACAGCGCCATTAGGTGTAAGGAAATGTGTCCCAACCACTTCTGTTCAGCCCGGGATTCGAACCCGGAATTCTCGATCGTACGTCGAGAACGAAGCCAACTGTCCTACCGGGACCCTATTCAACACATTGTTCACTCGCGCATCTCCCGCTCTACGTAAGGGAATGTTTATTCTGAAGATTTCAACGCCGTTTAATAGGCAATAAATCCACTCGCTTCCATTAAATGCCATAAATGGAATTTTCAGATATCGTCCCTCTGGTGGCGTGCTTGTGAAGCTCAGTCCCTCTGGTGGCGTGCTTGTAAAGCTCAGTCCCTCTGGTGGCGTGCTTGTGAAGCTCAGTCCCTCTGGTGGCGTGCTTGTAAAGCTCAGTCCCTCTGGTGGCGTGCTTGTGAAGCTCAGTCCCTCTGGTGGCGTGCTTGTGAAGCTCAGTCCCTCTGGTGGCGTGCTTGGGAAGCTCAGTCCCTCTAGTGGCGTGCTTGTGAAGCTCAGTCCCTCTGGTGGCGTGCTTGGGAAGCTCAGTCCCTCTGGTGGCGTGCTTGGGAAGCTCAGTCCCTCTGGTGGCGTGCTTGTGAAGCTCAGTAACTCTGGTGGCGTGCTTGTAAAGCTCAGTCCCTCTGGTGGCGTGCTTGGGAAGCTCAGTCCCTCTGGTGGCGTGCTTGTGAAGCTCAGTCCCTCTGGTGGCGTGCTTGGGAAGCTCAGTCCCTATAGTGGCGTGCTTGTGAAGCTCAGTCCCTCTGGTGGCGTGCTTGGGAAGCTCAGTCCCTCTGGTGGCGTGCTTGGGAAGCTCAGTCCTGAGCTGACTGAACCGTTCTGGATAGACAGAACCCCTCACCATCACATGGGCGACCTTAAGGACAGGATGGTGGACGTAAACGACGGGTTCAGCCGGACGGTGGGAATGACAGATGGTCAGTCGAACAAAAACGGACGCATAGAAAGAAAACGGAGTGCGCTCACGCCATATTTAGGGGGGACAATATTACCCAGAGAAAAAAATGTGACAGATTTGCAAATAAACAAATTTATTTATTAATATGGATTTTTTTTATTTATAATCAGATAAATAAATACTTCTAAAACAAACAAATAAAAGAAACATTTGAATTCGTCATTAAAACTAAATAAAATAATAAGAACAATAAAACAAATTACGTAACATATAACGTATACAAGGTATACGCAGTGACGTCACACAAAGTATACTCAACTGCTATACAACCTACTCACAACTGTGTTATAACACAGAGTATAACACATCTAACACACACACACACACCATAAACAACACACATACATCATGCCCAACTATCATACAGGATATACGCTGCTGTATCAAAGGAAATATACTCACAAATACACCACGTATGACAACACGCAGCAGCATATACACAACAAAAAACAATGACATTATGTCATCAAACACGTTTAATAACGAGTATTAAATTAACGACACAAAAAATGCAAGGTTCTTGGCCTCGCTAAATAAGAGGCAGTCACATTTTAATCTCGGTAAGTCATGTCGTTCATTAGAGACAGGTGAAGAGAAAAGAAACACGGTGAAGAGAGAGAGCACACAGTAGAGCAGCGTCGGGCTCAAGGTGATGAGCGTTCAACAGCTGAACAAAGCACTCATGAACACCTTCACATCATCACGTTGAGAGAGAGAGAGAGAGAGAGAGAGAGAGAGAGAGAGAGAGAGAGAGAGAGAGAGAGAGAGAGAGAGAGAGAGAGAGAGAGAGAGAGAGAGAGAGAGAGAGAAAGAGAGAGAGAGAGATCTTGTCCTTGGGAGGGGGGACTACTCTAGCACTGTTTACCATCACACGTAACAAAAGTCCAGCCTATTATAGTCCACTTTCAGCTTCATTTCTCTTCCTCCCTCACCATCTCTCTCTCTCTCTCTCTCTCTCTCTCTCTCTCTCTCTCTCTCTCTCTCTCTCTCTCTCTCTCTCTCTCTCTCTCTCTCTCTCTCTCTTTGCTGCCTTTTCTCCAGAATTAGTGACAAATTTCAGCTTCATAAGAGCCTATATTAAAGGGTGGAACACAAAAATAGGAGAGGGAATGTATTTGTGTGGAAGGACGCAGAAATACTGATGGGTATTTTGAGCGATAGGGCATAAAAAATAGGGGTGGGTGGGGGGGGGGTATTTGAGGGATAGGACACAGAAATAGGGGTACGAAGGGAGGATTATACTAGGGTGGGGGTTGGGAGGGATTGTGGGGGAGGCCCTGTGGATTGTGGGGCTCGGGATTAGTAGTCCCTGTGGTCCGGGGATCGATCTCCGGCGATGGCTGAAGCAAATGGGGGGGCAGAGTTTCTTTCACCCTGATGCACCTGTTCACCTAGCAGTAAAATAGGTACCTGATGGGAGTTAGACAGCTTCTACGGGCTGCTTCCTATGAGTGAAAAAAAAATTATTGTTGATTGACAGCTAAAAGGCGGGCCGAAAGAGCCGGAGCTCAATCCCCTGCAAGGACAACTAGGTGAATAGATCCCTGGGGCCAGATTCACGAAAGCACTTACGCAAGCACTTACGAACGTGTCCATCTTTCCTCAATCTTTGACGGCTTTAGTTACATTTATTAAACAGTTTACAATCATGAAAACTTCCCAAATCAACTGTTGTTATTGTTATAAACAGCCTTCTGGTGCTTCCGAGCTCATTAACTGTTTAATAATTGTAAACAAATTCGCCAAAGATTGAGAAAAGATGTACAGGTTCGTAAGTGCTTGGGTGAATCTGGCCCCTGGATCACAGCCTAACCAGTAAGACATGAAGCAGGATAATACAGCGAAAAGGTATAGCCTCCATCCCCCCCTCCACCCCACTTGTGTATTCACCCCGAGGCTATAGAGTATACAACAGAGGCTATAGGGTATACAACAGAAGCTATAGAGTATACAACAGAGGCTATAGGGTATACAACAGAGGCTATAGGGTATACAACAGAAGCTATAGAGTATACAACAGAGGCTATAGGGTATACAACAGAAGCTATAGAGTATACAACAGAAGCTATTGAGTATACAACAGAGGCTATAGAGTATACAACAGAGGCTATAGAGTATACAACAGAAGCTATAGAGTATACAACAGAGGCTATAGGGTATACAACAGAAGCTATAGAGTATACAACAGAGGCTATAGGGTATACAACAGAAGCTATAGAGTATACAACAGAGGCTATAGAGTATACAACAGAAGCTATAGAGTATACAACAGAGGCCGGCGTGGAGGGCTTTTTCCCTTTTTTTCCGCAACCATAAGCAGGCAACCGGGCCGCACAAAGCTGACATCTAGTGACACAAAAGTGAACCATTGTAACTTAAGTGTCCATTTCAATCCACCGTTTTGTACTGGCACAAAGGCCGACTTTGGCATTATTTTTGTCCCCCCCCCTCTGCCCGCTCCCCCACCCCCCTATAACCTCTCCAAATGCTTTCGCTCGCCTTATACCAGTACTTAGCGTTCAGCGGGCAGGAAATAGCCTAATAAGTACCTCTTTACCTGGGCTATACAACCAATCAACAGTCACAAAAAATGTAAAATCAATTACATAAAAATAACCGAAGTTCTTTTGGATATATATATATATATATATATATATATATATATATATATATATATATATATATGCGAACAAGCCTGAATGGTCCCCAGGACAATATGCAACTGAAAACTCTATATATATATATATATATATATATATATATATATATATATATATATATATATATATATAGAGTATACAACAGAGGCTATAGAGTATACAACAGAAGCTATAGAGTATACAACAGAGGCCGGCGTGGAGGGCTTTTTCCCTTTATATATATATATATATATATATATATATATATATATATATATAGCACACAGCCAGGTGTTTCTGGAGTGATCACTCAAAAAAAAGACGCGCTCCTCCAGTGGTTGGAAAAAAGGAACTTTAAAATCTGCGAAAATTGTGTGAAAGGCAAGCAAGGAGAGGGGTCTGGGGCGAGGTGGGGGAGGGGGGGAGGGAATCTGGGGTTAGGGGGGAGGGGGTCTGGGGGGGGGGCATTAGTGCCCACTCTACAAAGGCGTGTATGAAAACCATACCATGACAACCTTTGTATCCTATTTTGCTTTGGGAGAAAGGCGGCGAGGCTGCTGTGATGGTGGTGGTGGTGGTAGGCCACTGTGGTGGTGGTGGTGGTAGACCACTATGGTGGTGGTGGTAGGCCATTGTGGTGGTGGTAGGCCACTATGGTGGTGGTGGTGTTTTTTTTCCTACCACAGATGTGGCCACACTTTTACAATGCTAAGCAGCATATATACATTTTCTTCTGTCCTCCATGGACCACTGACTCTCATCTAAGTAGTGGAATTGAGTTCCGGAGACAAAGGTTATTGTATGCTAATTACAGTAGCTCCTGATCTTAAGCTTTATGTAATATGTGAGGGAGAGTGTCATGTACCTGTACTTGTGAATATACCTGTATTCTCCCCTACACTTGTATTCCCACATGTGCTTGTACCCTCACATGTAACCTGTAACCTCCCTTGTACTTGCACCCTTTCGACTGTCCTTGCGTCTTCATCTGTAATTATATCCTCCCCTTATGAACATGAAAACTGTATTTTCAGCTGTACCAGGGCTCGGAAGAATGGTATTCGAATGCCTTCTCTCTCTCTGTCTGTCTGTCTCTCTCTCTCTCTCTCTCTCTCTCTCTCTCTCTCTCTCTCTCTCTCTCTCTCTCTCTCTCTCTCTCTCTCTCTCTCTCTCTCTCTCTCTCTCTCTCTCACATCTGAATAAATGAATAGAAAGACCTGAATATTCCTTACTGGACTGCATCTGGGAATAATCAAGAATTTAAATAAAGTGTTATCGTCGGGGGGCGAGTCCGCTCTAACTTTCAGAATATCTTCATTAACACCTGTGTATGAATATTGATGCTAAGGCTGCCTCATATACCCTGTTGCTGTGGGCTGTGTGGATTTTACGTCTCGAATTCAAGCTTCAGTTGTTGGCTTCCCCTGTGTCAAGCTTTCCCCTCTGTTGGGTCATTCTTGCTTTTTGAAGCTTCAACTTTGGTTTTTCTTTTTATAAATTTTCAGTTGCTAATGTTCAACACGCCGACTCTCCTTTTTTTTTGTCAATAATTTTATTGATTTGTGCTATTACACTTCGAAACTACGATTTGTTTTTGTTTTCATAGCATTTTGATGCATAAATCACCCTTAGGCACAATTGGGCAGCTAGTTGTGGTGTTCCACTAGTAACTAGTGAGGCACCTAGCTGTGGTGTTCCACTAGTAACTAGTGAGGCACCTAGCTGTGGTGTTCCACTAGTAACTAGTGAGGCACCTGGCTGTGGTGCTCCACTAGAAACATTTCTCCAGTCTGATATATTGCCTCTGATTACCGCCCTCATTCTTCTGTTAGGAAAATTTTTCATCCACGTTAGACGTCTTCGAGTCACCCCTCCAGTGTGTTCCAGTTCTATAGAACAACTTCTTATGTGAGACTCTGTCAAAAGCCCTTTTTTTTAGGTCCAGATAAATGCTGTCAACCCATCCTTCTCTTTCCTATAAAATCTCTGTGACTATTATAGAAACTGAGTAGGTTAGTTACACAGGATCTTTTTATAAAAAAAAAACTGTTATTTTTCTTCCTTCTTATAACCTTCTGTGGTTGATTGTTCAATAAATCCCTGAACTATATGTTTAACTGATCTCTAACCCTGTCTATGGAGGACAGAAGAAAATGTATATATGCTGGTTAGCATTGTAAATGTCTGGCCACATTTGTGGTAGAAAAAAAATTATCATATCTCTCCAGGTATTCTGGTCATTGGGTTTTATTATTTTCTGGTGTTCTGACTACAATGTTTGTCAACGATAGATGGGAATAATTAAGAGGGGGTCTTCCCTGCGTCCATTTTTTGTTGATTGGAACTATGTAAATTCATGTATCTGCCAAAGTAGATATACAGGTAGATTGTGTACAGGTAGATATACCTGTACACAAAGATGACACAACAAATCAATTGAAGTGGAATGCTCAGCTTAGATGTTCATTCGTTAAGAAGTCAAGGTGAAACTCCATCTGGGCCGACTATCCTGTTTCTACATAGCTCCTTGAGCATTTTTTTTTTTTGCTTTCTATCGAGACACCTGTATTCATCTAGTTGTGCTAGCGGGTATTGAGCTTGGCCCCGCTGTGACTCCATACAGAGTTTCAAATGTAGATATGATAGAGCCCAATAGGCTCAGGAATCTGTATGTTGATTGACGGCTGAGAGGCGGGATCAAAGAGCCAGAGCTCAACCCCCGCAAGCACAAGGTGAGTACAACTAGGTGAGTACACACACTCTCTTAAAGCACTGATCCTTATCTAAGTGTAAGTGATTCAGCCGTTACATTTATAACTAACCAATAACGAACGAGGCTCGTAACTCGTTACTTTTAACACCTCCCTGGACAGCGGATAGTCACCTCGTTAACATAATGTCGATGCCAACGCCAGTGGGCAGTTACTACTCAAAGGTACTCTAGTGATTTATAAAAAGGCCAATTTAGTTTGGTATAGTCTGTGCGGAGAGAATATTGGTTCCTGTGTGTGTGTGTGTGTGTGTGTGTGTGTGTGTGTGTGTGTGTGTGTGTGTGTGTGTGTGTGTGTGTGTGTGTGTGTATGTGTGTGTGTGTACTCACCTAGTTGTGTTTGCGGGGGTTGAGCTCTGGCTCTTTGGTCTCGCCTCTCAACTGTCAATCCACTAATGTACAGGTTCCTGAGCCTACTGGGCTCTATCATATCTACACTTGAAGCTGTGTATGGAGTCAGACTCCACCACATCACTTCCTAATGCATTCCATTTGTGTGTGTGTGTGTGTGTGTGTGTGTGTGTGTGTGTGTGTGTGTGTGTGTGTGTGTGTGTGTGTGTGTGTGTGTGTGTGTGTGTGTGTGTGTGTGTGTGAGTGTGTGTGTGTGGGGAGATGGCCTTTGATTACCACCTTTCACACCGACCCCCGGCCTCTTCTCTGTTCAATTTTCCCTTTCAGAAATGGGCGCCACAATAGCGTCGCGACACAAGGCTCGCCATTTTTCATGGTAATCTACAGCTGAGTCGCCATGAGGAGTCGCGTCAGTGGTCATCAGGTAGTTTCTTAATAATTCGTCCTCGGTGGTACTGTCACCTGTTGGCGGGCTGGGATGGTGGTGGTGGTGGTACTACTAGTATCGACCGTAATGCCTTTTTTGCACTAATGTCGAATATCAACAAGGTCGGCAGTATCTCCCTTCTTGTATGTCGTGGTACGGGCCTACACTTGGGACAGTGATGGGGAGCCTTTGGAAATTTATATTTAAACTATTACTTTGAGTGAAGTATACTATGTATGCGTTATGTGACAGCAGGGCGTCACCTAGCTCCTGCAGAAGAAGGTTGTCACCTAGCTGCTGGGGAAGGAGGGCGTCACCTAGCAGCGAAGCCTGTAGGTATGGGCACACAAGTCCAAGCCTAGTTTATGGCGTGTAAGTCATTCACTAAACTGAGAGACACCGGCACATACCCCATGCGCTCCAATGGTCACTATATTCTCAGTAAGAACGCATGCTGATATTCTTTATTGAAAGAGACGGTGAGTAACGTGGCGCATCGCTATCATAACATTCTTTTTTAACGCTATAACATTATTCTTTAAAGAATAATGATATCAGAATAACATTATTCTTTTAAAAATCATCAAGACTCTTACATCTTAAGATGTCGGTATCTTATGACCTCTTAATGAAAGGGCATCTTTAATAGCTTATTCAGCAACATCTTAGGTAAAAGCAATAATATGATTTGTGGTCACGCGGATGATGTTACGTCGTTGTGGGCAAGCTTATGTCATGATCTGAATGCACCCTTAACACACTGATGGGATCGGCTGATAGGGCGCACGATTTGTCTGATTTCTTGTTTGTTTAATTGTATTAGGAAGAAAATCAGGAATTGTGACTTACATCTTCAAATTCATTTACTCGGGCGAATCAGAGACTTGTCACTGACACAACTTTAGATCTTAAAATATCCTCATTCCCCTGATTAAGGAACATCTCACCCCCTTTGGCAGTAGGGTGTGTTTCCCCTTAGTGGGTGCTGGACTCCCCTTTTAGTGCCCATCCCACCTCCTCCTCAGCATAGGGATCAGTCCCCCTTGGTTGGGTGCTGGGTTTGGCAGAGAGCCACCAGACGTGACCAATGTCCCTTACTGAGGTAACAACACCCTTGCTTGCATAACCCTGCGACCTGCTACAAGAATTCTGAGGTGAGCCTGCTGAGAAGGGCTCACCTCAGCCTGGGTGATGAATGCTGAGTGAAGCTTCTCAGCTTGAGTGACGCTCCTCAGCCCACTCATCTAGTTGGGGGAGAGGGGGCCAGTGGTGCAGGAAGAAGAGGTGGCACGCCCTCTACTTTATAATTACACAGTGTCAATTCAAATGCCAGAATACAGGGAAGACAGCCGGGAGTCAGGACGCGGACGGCAGCCGTCAGCACCGGTGATATTCTCCGGACGTTTCTCATTTCACATTATAATATATATATATGCTTCACAAAGGCATTGTAAGGGTGTTGGAGGCATTTTCTTAATAAAGGCGTGGCATGACGGCAGGGAAAATAGTTTGGACATGTCAAGCGCACGACGTCTCCTCCTCCACCACATAAATTAACTCGAAAGTTCTCGGACGGGGGAAGAAAAAAGGGGTTCTAAATGAAGTGGAATGAACACGCGTTTCTAAACTTGTTCGATCTTCTGACTCGAAGTGTGCCAATTGTGTAATATGTACAATTATATATTGTATATACACTAGAATGCTAATTATATATTAAAATAGTTATATATTTGCATATTAATATCTATCTATCTATGTGTCTATCTATAGATAGATTGATGTATAGACGCATGGATAGATGGAAAGATAGGTGAATAGATAGATGGATCGTTATAGGTATGGATAGCTAAATAAATAGATGGATAAATGGATGGATAGATAGATAATATGTAGATATATGAGTAGATGGAGGGATAGTTGAATGAAGAGATAGATGGATGGAGAGAAAGATTGATGAATTGTAGGGCTGGGTTATGCATCCCCCCGGTTGCTGGTAGTGATGTCTTCACCGGTTACTAACAAGGAGTCATTTAGTTTGGCCTTGACCGGTTGCTGACAGGTCTATTGCTGGCAAGGAGACATCTAGTCTGGCCTTGTCCGCTTGTTGATAGTGGGAGGTCTATTACTGCCAAAGGAGGGGACATCTAAGCGGCCTTAGTTTAGTATCAATATCTAGCTTAGCCAAGACGCGCAACTTGTAAGGAGATATTAATTCGGAGTTATTGACCAGTTCTTGGCCGGGTTTTGACCGGTTCTTGGCCAGAATACATGCAGCCGGTCTCTGACATGGCGGCGACGCGCTGTGTGTTATTTTGAGCGGTGTTCTGACTTGCTATCATGTTCAATTTATGCCGTGTCAATCCGGCGTGGTTGTGTGACGGCGGGCCCCCCTTGTGAGGCATTGTTTGGGGCACAGCGAGACCTGTCGATCACAACACAGCCTCCACACTCCGCCTCTCTCACACACCTCAATGGCCTATCAACCCCCCCTCCACACACACACACACACCAGCCTCTGCCAAGGCACACCCAAACACTGATATTGTCACCTGTACCTCCCTCGCCTTGCTACTCATTCTCCTCTCGCCGCTCGGCTGCGTTCTTCAGCCTATTGTTACTTGTAGTATGCATGCAGGCACGCGCTCGATAGCAGGGTGTGAGGTGACCAGCAAGTGTGTGGAGGCTGAGGCTCTCTCTCACGCACACAGGATGTACTCAACACTTACAGGGAGCACA